>NC_068376.1:31174109-31226609 GCF_023724105.1 Carassius gibelio | reverse complement strand
GTCTGTAGGTCAGATATTCCAGCCTCAGTCTCTTTCTATATTTCATGTTTTTGTGCTTCTTAAACAAAAAAACTCAAGATCCTGTTTGCACTCCTTCAGGCATCAGATCTGTGCCTCATAAGAATATATTTATATTGTGCTTATTATTGCACCATCATAAATGCATATGAATCATGCTGCTCTAATGTAATATATTACTCCAAAGAGCTATATGATACTTAATATTACTGAAATATTGGCTTTCTTTTTGGAATGGTCCATATGTGCATTTTATTTTATTGTATTATATATTATACAAATATTATGTAATATAAAGTATGATGCACATTTAAACTCTAATGAAAAAGCAAATATTTTACTAAAATGAACTGTCATGAACTGACTTTATTATGTTATGCTGTTCTCTGAGGTCCAGTTACAACGTAACCAAGATTTTTACTAAAAAACATCATAATTTAGCAGTAATAGGCTATTTTTCACCCCCTCATCATAGCGCTCTGTTTGATAGGTGTGACGTACTGTAGCTTCGGAAGTAAACGCCCACTGCCTTGATTGGCTAACAGTTGTGTATGATTGACAGCTAAATCATTTACAGATGGACGCATAAATAACCAGTGCATACATTTGGTTTCTGCATAGACCTGCATTTTTCTTTTTTGATTTGGTGGGCGGGGCTAAACATGCAGTGCCATGGAATCGGTGGGCGGGGCTAAACACCCAGCGGCGTGGAATCGGTGGGCGGGGCTAAACATGCAACGACGTGGGATCGGTGGGCGGGGCTAAACACCCAGCGGCGTGGAATCGGTGGGCGGGGCTAAACATGCAGCGACGTGGAATCGGTGGGCGGGGCTAAACATGCAACGGAGACAGTTTAGTCACACTATTACATCATAAAGTGGCATATTCCACAACCTGTCATTTTAGCAGATTTACTTGAATATTAGCTGGTTTTAAACTAACAAGAAAGTTCTCAAACTTACAGGATGGTTTTATAGTACAATGACCTCTTATGTCAAAAGATCAAGGGAATTTAGATTTCTCAGTTCATGAACTCTGTAAAAAAAAAAAACATACATATATATATATATACCTCAATATTATTATTTTTATTAAAACATTATAATATATTTAAATTATATATTTTAATATTTTATTAAAATATTGTTATTTATAATAATAATATGTTTATAGTAATTTAAACAAATATTCTTTAATATTAATATATTTATAATATATTTATATATATATTTTTTTATAATATGATGCATGTTTAAAGACACAAATATTTCCATTATATATAACTTTTATTAGGTGTGTGTGTGTGAAAAAAAATAATTTTATTTAATAGCTAAAAATATATGTTAAATGTAGGAACGAGTGTTTGTTTGTCGTGCTCATGAGGAGACGGTTCTGTTGTGTGTTAGATAAACGGATCTTATATGTGTGTGTGTGTGTTTCAGCCCGTGTGCCGGCGTGTTCCCGCCGCGGCTCTCGTCAGATCCCAGCATTCAGCTGCGGCGGTGTCTGATGACGAGCGCTCGTGGACGGGACAGGAGAGTCTGGCTCAGGACGACCCGGAGATGTGGGATCTTCTGCAGAAGGAGAAGGACAGACAGAGCCGAGGCCTGGAGCTCATCGCCTCCGAGGTGAACACACACCACTTTCAGAGTCATCTAATTCATCACATGCTGTGTCGATTAATTCATTGAATTGATCACCATTTAATTACACTTGAATTTTGGCTGTTTCACCCCCTAAAAGATCACTAGTAGGCCAGTGAGTGAGCACTAATTCATTCAAACAGCTGATTCATTCAGAACCCTGCGTCCCAATGTTCATACTCTCCATCCTAAATAGTATGTAAGATTAAAATAAGTGTGTCCCAAAGCACACTATGTTGAAAAGAGTAGGCCAGAAGTCCCTCTATTTTTGAAGTGTGGATCAATGCACACTCTGATGGCTAATATTACCCACAATCCATTGCACTTTGACAAGTGATTTGGTTCAGAACTACAAACATGAATAAAAAATGTAAAAAAGAAACTACAAACATGGCGGATGTGCACGACCAGCAGTTAACTAGAGAGGTTTAGATAAAGGGGTTTGGAACTGTTTTCATTTGTGATCAGACGTATTGGGTCTAAAATACAACACTATCAATATTATAAATGCAAATGTGCAGATTTTGGGAAAAACCGTACTCTTGCTCCTATGATATTGCTAAGCTTTATTATATGATATAAATATAAGACTCAGTGGACTGAATGGAAGTGAATGTGAGAGTCTTAAGACTAAAGTTAATGAAAGAATGGAGGGATTATGAGCCGACACACTTGAGATCTTCATCATGCGACGTGTTTGAGCTGTTAGATGTAATGTTATTTTGGTGTGTGTGTGTGTGTGTGTGTTTTACAGAACTTCTGCAGTCGTGCGGCTCTCGAGGCTCAGGGTTCGTGTCTCAACAACAAGTACTCTGAAGGATACCCTGGAAAAAGGTGTCTTTCTAAAATAATCAAATTTTTTTATTTGTTTTTTTATTTATAATTATCCGTTTAGTTATTTGAGCTGAAACTTCACACACACATTCTGGGGACACCTGACACTTATATTACATATTGTAGAAAAAGGCATAATATAGGCATCTTATATATATATATATATTATTATTATTATTATTATTATTTTTTTTTTTTATATACATTTTATGGTTATTATTAATTTATTAATTGAAACATTTATTACTTTTATGGTTTTCTAAGTGTATATATTTGTATTGTTGTGATTTAATAGTTACCACTTTTTATTTATTTTTAGTGTTTAATTTAATTTATCTACTTTTGTTTGTATTTATTATTTATTTTTATTTGTAAAAATGTTTTTACTACTTCAATTAATCTTTTTTTTTAATTAATTTTTATTTAATTTGTTTTATGTTGATATTTTAATTTAATGTCATTATTTCGTTTTTCTAATAAAATGTATCTATTTTTTTATTTTACGAAATGTAATGTATGCATTTATAATTAATGATTTATTCATGAGATTAATGTTGATAGGATCACAGTATTCTGATGTACTACATCTGTGTGTGCGTGATGTGTGCGCGTGATGTGTGTGTGTGTGTGCGTGTGCAGGTATTACGGCGGGGCGGAGGTGGTGGATCAGATCGAGCTCTTGTGTCAGAAGAGGGCTCTGGAGGCGTTTGACCTCGACCCGTCTCTGTGGGGCGTCAATGTTCAGCCCTACTCCGGATCTCCAGCGAACTTCGCCGCTTACACAGCCGTCCTGAACCCTCACGAGCGCATCATGGGCCTGGACCTGCCCGACGGAGGACAGTGAGTGACCCTCTCTCTCTCTCTGCCTCTCTCTCTCGCCCGCTCGTCAGATGTGTAATGAGTCCTGTGTCTCCATCAGTCTCACTCACGGATACATGTCTGATGTCAAGCGGATCTCAGCCACCTCCATCTACTTCGAGTCGATGCCCTACAAACTCAACGTAAGTTCGCATCGCTTCTGACCTGCTCTGGCTTTAGAACCATAGTGACACTAAATATTAAAAGCCTAATTAAGAGTCAACCAGAGTGTGTGTGTGTGTGTGTGTGTGTGTGTGTGATGGATGAGTGGTCAGTCTCTTCTCTTTGGGAGAGATAATAGGAAATCGACAGGCGGCCCTCAGACACACACACACACACACACACACACACACACACACACACACACACACCAGTGTGACCCTCAGACTGGTGTCAGTGTGATGAAGTGACCAGACAAGACAGATGGAGAGAGAGAGAGGGAGAGAGAGAGAGAGAGAGACTAGTTTGAGGGGGAAATGTTTTTTTATCTTTTTAGACATTTTTATATTGTATTTTTTAATATTATTATTATAATATTTATTTATTTTTCTGAAAGTCCCTACCCAAGTTATTCCCAGTTATAAATATTTTATAGTAAAATAAATTATTATAAAAAAATCATATATATATGTGTGTGTGTGTGTGTGTGTGTGTGTGTGTGTGTGTGTGTGTGTGTGTGTGTGTGTGTTTTTCTTTTTTGTAAAATAAATGTTGATGATAAATCTAGATGTCAAAGATGTTGATAACCTTTTCTCTCTCTCTCTCTCTCTCTTACACACACACACACACACACACACACACACAGCCTGAGTCCGGTCTGATAGACTATGATCAGTTGGAGTTGACGGCTCGACTCTTTCGACCCAGACTCATCATCGCCGGCACCAGCGCTTACGCTCGCCTCATCGACTACAGCCGCATCAAGAAGGTCTGGATCTCTCTCACATTTCTGTATTGCAATGATTAATCGTTTTGCTCAGTTTTATTTGTATGGTTGTAAAGCATTTGAGGATCAGCTGCATATAAACAAACGTACATAAACTAAAGGAATGGTCCACCCAAAAGTGAAAATGATCTGAAACTCATCTGAGATCAGGATGAGTTTGTGTCTTCATCAGGTTTGTAGAAATGTAGCTCTGCATCAGTGTCTCATCAACGGATGCTCTGCAGTGAATGGGTGCCGTCAGAATGAGAGTCTGATAAAAACATCCCAATAATCCACAGCACTCCAGTCCATCAGTGAACATCTGGAGAAGACAAAACCTGAAACACATCCAGCATGAAGATGATTTTAACTCAAACACATAGAGTCTATAATCCAGAATAACACTTCCTCCAGTGAAAAAGTGTTCTGGTCTGAATCAGGAGAGAAATCTGCACAGATCAAGCAGCGTTTACACAGATCTGTGAGAGACAACAGCAGATGCACTTTTTCACTGGAGGAAGTGTTATTATATTATATCAAGGAAAGAAAGATCATATTTAAATAAAAGAGCTTAATCTACAACAGTGTTTAGAAGACTTCGTTTCCAGTCCACCAAGAGCATTTATAGTTCATCTAAAATAAACTAAATTAGATTAGAAAAAAGAAAATAAAGAAAAATGTACATTTAAAATTATGCAAAATGAAAATAGTGCAAACATACATTAAGATATAAATACTAAACTGAGTTTATTTTTGCTGTCTGGACTGCTCTCTTTATTCACACACACTCGTCTGTCTCTGACACATTTGTGTTTAACTGCTCAAGCCTGACGCCTCGGAGACGACAAACACATCCACTGATCCTGACGCTTTCTGCTCGCAGTACAGTACACACACACACACACACGCACAGAAACACACACACACACACACACACACACGCACACACACACACCTTCACAGAAACACACACACACACACACACACGCACACACACACACCTTCACAGAAACACACACACACACACACACGCACAGAAACACACACACACACACAAGCACAGAAACACACACACACACACACACACACACACACACACGCACACAGAAACGCACACGCACAGAAACATAAGCACACACAGAAACAATCACATGTATGCGCACACACACACACGCATACACACAGAAACACGCATGCACGCAAAAACACACACACACACAGAAACTTGTGCACACACACACACTCACACTCAGTTAAATGCTCATATACACACACACGCACACACTCTTACACACACACACACTCCACACAGAAACACACAGAAGCACACACGCTCACAGAAACAAACACGCACACACACAGAAACAATCACATGCATACGCACACACACACACACACACACGCACAGAAACACATGCACACACAGAAACACACATGCACGCAAAAAAACACACACACACACAGAAACTTGCGCACACTCACACTCAGTTAAACACTCTTACACACACACACACGCACACTCTCACACACACACACACACTCCACGACAGATTAAGTGTATCCGTGTACATTATCAGTGTGTGATCAGCTGGAGATTATCTTTCTCCGAGAGCGTCGCGTCACGCTCAGAAGTGTTAGTGAAGCGCTGCAGTCTCTGGGGCTCGTTCCCCGGAGAAGCGCTCGGATCTCATCAGGTCAGTCTCCGATGGGCCGATAACGGAGCGCTTTGATTGTGAGGTTTGCTGCGAGCGCTTTCATAATCCTCTCTGAGCTCTTACTCTGCTCTCTGTCTCCGGGCAGCTGTGCACCGAGCTGAACGCATACATGCTGGCGGACATGGCTCACATCAGCGGACTGGTGGCAGGCAAAGCCATCCCCTCGCCGTTCACACACGCAGACCTCGTCACCACAACCACACACAAATCACTGCGAGGATCCAGGTACAGCTCCAGCAGTGACTGAGATCACTCTCTCAAAGCCTGTGTGTGGTGCACAAACCATTCATTCTGGGAAAGAAGTTAATACCTTTAGTCATTAAGTATGCATTCATTGATCAAAAGTGACGGTAAAGACATTTACAATGTTACAGACCATTTCTATTTCAAATAAATGCTGTTCTTTTGAACTTTCTATTCAGCTGTGAATCCTGAAAAATAAAATGTATCACAAAAAAAATTAACGTTTTCGTTAAGTTTTAGCACATTGCATTATGGGATCTCATGCAATATGCACTGCACATTTTTAGAAAATGTAGATGATCTGGTTGTTGCATGCATGTAGGTTATATTGTGCACAGTACACTCTGTTATTAACCGTTGCTCCTCCTCCTCTGCTCTGGCTCCTCCCTTCAGGGCGGGGCTTATCTTCTACCGGAAGGGCGTGCGCTCGCTGGATAAGAAGGGCAAAGAGGTCATGTATGACCTGGAGGAGAAGGTCAACTTCTCTGTGTTCCCTTCGCTTCAAGGCGGCCCTCACAATCACGCCATCGCCGGCGTCGCTGTGGCTCTCAAACAGGTACAGCTTTGCTTTCACTTCCAGATTATTCGTCTTTCCACAAGTGGATATGGATATTTTAAAAGCTGATGCTTATTTCATAGAGAGCTGGGTGACAGATATTAAACTAGTTTATATAATACCACACGATTTAATTTAAATGCACATGCATGATGAGTGCTGAAATTAAATGAATACTTATTTCACACAATACTTACTAAATTGCATAAAGTATTATTCCATTTAAATTCTATTATAGTATTTCTCACAAATAAAGCAGTTTTTAAAAATATGAATAAAAAGGAAGACGAACTTAGGAACGCACTGGGAATCGTATTTTTCTTTAAACTGTAAAAATGAAATTCTGATGCAAGATGAGAAAGTATTATAGTGTTTGCCTTTCTGTTTCTCAGCACTGTCAAAATAAAAGTCCTTGAATGCTTCTGACATGATTAGCCGAGGCCGATAATAAAAAAAAAAGCCAAATATCGGTTATAAATACCGATATATCGGTTGATTAATACTCTCTACTTTGATTCAATTAGCAGTTCATTTGCTGAATTAATATCCTGCAGCATCATTTGAGTCCTGGAGCTTCTCTCTGTCTGTCAATCATCTCCTATTCTCTCTCATCTTCTCCTGAACAATGGCAGGTGCACTTGGGAGCTCGTTTATGATTTCCGATAATCGGTAGCTCTTCATTCTCTCTCTTCAGGCCACGACGCCCATGTTTCGTGAATACATCGCTCAGGTTCTGAAGAACTCGAAGGCCATGGCCGACGCGCTGCTGAAGAAGGGCTACACGCTGGTCTCGGGTGGGTTTTCACACGCTGTAGGTTTTCTCTTCAGGTGAGCAGAACGTGTTCGTCTTGGACTGAGACGACGTCGTCACTGGATTCTCCCGGAAGATGAAGTTAGTTTTCCTTTGTTTTATCCGTGTGTGCTGCAGGAGTGAGACTCAAACCCATACAAACTAGCGGGACTAATTAACTAAAAAGCAGGTGATTATACTCCGCAGTATTAATGAATATTCCTGTTAATGACTCCGTGTTCAGTTGTGTGGAAGTGAAGCAGTAACACACTGATGCAGCAAAGACCTGCAGACGCATGAAGCTCTACTAACAGCTTCTTTAAATCTCATCCATCATATCATCATGCAGACAGTCTTAGAAACATAAACAGAAGAAAATACAACCCGGATCACATTGACATGGTTGGTGTCGAACCATCATATAATTGGTCAGTCTTTAAACACATTTAGACGATGCTTTTCAGGGTTTCTTAATTCTCCTTTAGTAAATCAAAGCTCTTAAATCAGAGCAGAACGCCTGAAAATCATGGCATTAAGCACTGCAAAACATGAATACCTTCCTCAGTATTTCTGTCTTGGTTTCCAGGACAAATATCTTAACATCCTTAAATCAAAATACATTTATCGGAGATGCAAATGAAGATGTGAAGCCATAAATTGATCAAAATGAAGAACAAATATCGGTTAATGAGATTTGAAAATGTATTTTCCCTTTGAATTAAGTTTATTTTTCGGAGCCAGTTATCGGATATTTGTTCTTGTTTTAATCATGAAATCACTTCATTTTGATCAGTTTCTCAGAAAACAAGAATTCCTGGCTCCTCCAAGTTTTATAATGGCAGTGAATGGGTGTTATTTTTCAGTAGTCCAAAAGAAGTCCAATAAAGTGCAAGTAATGAACATTTCTAATTGGAATTCGCTTTTTTAAGTTTTAGTTGATGAAAATAACCCTGATTTCCACACATATTCCCTTAATATTTCAAAATCAACCCATGTTTTTATGTTGCAAACATGTAGAGTTGAGTTATAAATGTGAACTGGTGGATCAATAAGAACATAATGCATTATAAAAATGTAAGCAATTTAATTAATAGTTGATTTATAATAGTTGTTTTCATTAATAATTGATTGTTTTTACTTACAAAAAAATTAACCTTAGTTTTACTATAGTAAAAGTGTAATAACCATGTTTTTATCATATTGACTACTTTTGTATAACCATCGTTTTACGAAAAAAATACCATGGTTAAACTATGAAAAATGGCCAAAATTCACTAGTTGAGGTAACTTTTAGATGACTTTTCATATTGTTTTATTATAAAACCCTTTATAATCTATAACAT
Organism: Carassius gibelio; assembly: GCF_023724105.1. Classification (NCBI taxonomy): domain Eukaryota; kingdom Metazoa; phylum Chordata; class Actinopteri; order Cypriniformes; family Cyprinidae; genus Carassius; species Carassius gibelio. The sequence continues at coordinate 31,217,684 of NC_068376.1, read as the reverse complement.
TAAGTTTACGTTTAGCTTTAAATACAGATATTTTTCTTACACAAATGTATTGATTTGCTTCAGGACGCCTTTATTCACCCCTGGAGCCGTGTGAGGCACTTTTTATGATGGATGGATGCGCTTTATTGGACTTCTTTTGGACTATTGAAAATAACACCCATTCACTGCCATTATAAAGCTTGGAAGAGCCAGGACATTTTTTTTATCTAATAAGAAAGTCATATACACCTAGCATAGCTTGAGGGTCAGTCATGGGGTAATTTTCTTTTTTTTTTTGGGTGAAGTATCCCTTTAAGTAATTTTGTTTTTCCAGTAAATATATCTTAATTTCAGAATCTTCAGTCAAATAAAAAAAAGAAGAAATGCAGATCTTTTGGAAGTTGAAGTGTTTCAAATACAACTTACTTTGCACTTTTACTAGCATTGTTTTCCTTTTAATTTATTCCTTACATTTTCTTTACTAGGTCTTTAAAAAGTCTTGAATTAAGCCTGTTTGTGTTCACTGAACTATTCCGTCTCTACTTTGATATCTAGTGTAAAATATGTGATGCAAAAGTCCTGAAGCAGAAGCGGTTTTGTGTCGAGGACGATGAAGGAGTGCAGAGATGATCTTTAGTGTCTTAATTTGACCATAAGGAGAAAAGCACACATAGATGCATTTAAATGTATATAAAATTTTAATTGCCGAAGTCTTAATTGGTCAGATAAAAAGTTATTTCACGCTCACAGAGTGATTTAAAAAGATGTCAGAGTTGCTCGATTCTTCCAGCATTCATTTATTCCATCTTTTCCTCAGTTTAATAATTGTTTGAGATGTTTATTATTCACACTCGGTTATCTTAAGAGCTGAGCAAATGTTTTTTCTTCTGCTAATTTCCTCATTATGGTTGTGCAGAAAGGCTCTCTCGTGTCCCATCATCTGGTTTGAGGTGAATCCAAATCAGTTTTATTGAAGAAAAGCGCAGCAGAACGAATGTTTGTCTGCCGCTGCGCTCTCCGCCTGAAGTCTGGAGGATTTTATCACACTGAAACACTTTTAATGATGTTTTTGTGTGCTGGATATTATTGTTGTTGTATATAATTGTTGCTTTGGTGCAAACAGCGCTTCAGGCAGGAATGACGTGCAGAAATTAATTGAGCATCTGCACACGCTTCATATCGACGCACATGTTATTATACGTCTGCAGATCAGTTTATGACTCCGTCTCACCTGGATCAAGAGGAAATTGTGAGAAGTGCAAGAAAAAAGGCAGGATTGTGAGATATAACTGTAAACTCTGAGTTCAGGGCTTGTTCTGTATGATGTGGCAGTCGAGTGAACGGCTGTTGGTGATGATCGAAGGCGGACTCTGAAGGTGTGTGTGTGTCGTGTTCAGGAGGAACTGATAATCATCTGGTTCTGGTGGATCTGAGGCCTCAGGGGATGGACGGAGCGCGTGCGGAGCGGGTTCTAGAGCTGGTGTCCATCACAGCCAACAAGAACACGTGTCCTGGAGACAAGAGCGCACTGACCCCCGGCGGCCTGAGACTCGGTGAGGAACACACACACACACACACTCACACTCAAGACACACACGCACACACACATACACTCACACTCAAGACACACACACACACATACACACACACACACTCACACTCAAGACGCACACACACACACACACACGCACACACAGACTCACTCACACACACAAGCACACACACGCACAAACACACACTGACGCTCACACGCACACACCCACACATTCACTCAGACACACACTAAGACACACACACACACAAACACGCTCGCTCAGACTCACACACACACAAACACACACACACACTCAGACACACACACACACACACACTCAGACACACACACACACTCAGACACACACACACACACTCAGACACACACACACACACTCAGACACACACACACACACACTCAGACACACACTCAGACACACACACACACACTCAGACACACACTCAGACACACACACACACACAAACACACACACACACACTCACACACACACTCAGACACACACACACACACTCAGACACACACACACACTCAGACACTCACACACACTCAGACACACACACACACACACACACTCAGACACACACACACACACACACACACTCAAACACTCACACACACTCAGACACACACACACACACACTCAAACACGCGCACACAAAAACACACACACTCAGACACACTCGCACACACACACTCACTCAAACTGTGCTCCGCTGGTTTCCCAGGATCCCCTGCTCTCACGTCTCGTCAGTTCAAGGAGGCAGACTTCCAGCAGGTGGTGGATTTCTTCGATCAGGGCATCGAGATCGCTCTGGACGTCAAGAAGAAGACCAGTGAGTACACACTCCGAGATCTGCTGTGACCGTGTGCTTCTGCGCAGACACACACACACACACACTCTCTCACACGCACACACACACACACACACACACTCTCTCACACGCACAGACACACGCAGGGGTCGTGATTACAGATCTGTTTATATCATATCAGCAGTGTTGCTATTATTGGATTTCATGTGATGACTGACAGCATTACAAGTATTTTAAATAATAAAATCTCAGAAGAAACAAACAATATTGCAGCTTTAATGTTGTTCTGTGTGCTTCTCTGGTCTATTTCTCTGTTTCTGTTCAGAAAAGCTGTCAGATTTCAAGAGTTTCCTGCTGGAGGACGTGGAGACGGCGTCTCGTATCGCTGATCTGCGTCGCCGCGTGGAGGCTTTCGCTCGTCCCTTCCCCATGCCTGGATTCACCGACCATTAACACAGCATTTCTTCTTTTCTTTAGCTTCAAGACCAGTCACTACATTATTAATCATTTCCTGGATCTAAGTCTTAAAACGAGTGTCTTAAGTGACATTAGAAGTGAGTTTCCCTTCCGCGGATGATTTATTCCTCGTGTGTGTGATCCTTTTATAACATTCAGGACTCGACTAACATCTATATCTTCCATCTCGAGTGAAGAACAAATGTGTCTAACAGACTAAAGATGCTAAATGTTTCCAGACTGTGATTTCCGTTCTGAGCCGTCTCTTCTCTGATGATCGCAGCTGTTTGTGAACGTACAGTAGTGTGTGTGAAGACTGCAGTTTGTTTTGCTCGGCTCTCATCTCGAGTGATTGTGAACAAACTGATATTGATAAACACTTTGAGCCTCTTCTTCATGTTGCACCTTCATTCTGCCTGACAAAACACAGAAATGTTTTTTTAAATGGACGGATCTTTACAAATGATTTTCTAAAAACGTCTAATCCCAATAAAAATGTGGTGTAGGAAAATGCATCTCTTTGGGCTGCTCTTATTGTCTGTAAGTGTGTGTGTGCGCTGTGGGTGGAGATGATCGATCGAGTCGTTCTGGCCCGTCGTCTTCAGAGGAATAATGTGTTTTCAGTCCGAGGATTATTCAGGAACGTGTATTTAAAGATAGATCTCGGCGTAATATGACAGACTGAAAGAGCTGCTGCTAATCAGTGGATTAATGTGAGCGTTAAAACACAGCGTGTGTGGAGTCAAATCAAAGCCTAAAATCACAAGAAAGACTTAAGAACTTTTTTTTTAAGAACCTATTTTTAGCGTTATGACATTAAGCACGTTTATTGATGTTTTAAACATTTATGACAGCGTTATTTTAGTATCATTGTTATACTATTAGTTTTGGGTCTTTAAAAAATATATAGTTTTTTTTTAAGTTGTAAAAAAAAACAAGAAAATAATATTTCAGTCTTTCTACTTAAAGTAACCCATTGAATTTTTTTTTTAAATTGTGAAACCTATTTTTTTTTAGGTGTATTTAATATTTTTAATAGGATTCTATTTTTAAATTTTCTGTTCACGTTTTATTTTAGTTAAGATTTTGGTCACTTTTTTGTGTGTTTGTCATTTTAATTAGTTTGTTTTTTAATGGCTGTATAGTATTATTAAATACATTAAAATCTGTTTATTAAATAATATTTAAATAGATTTTTAATTAGTTTTTTAATGTCTACGTATAGTATTTATTAAATGTGTTAAAATCTATTTATTTATATTAGTTATTTTAATATACTGAAAAAAATATATAAATATTGTAAAAAAATATATATGTTAATTATTAGGTTAACTATTAAATTATTAAAACCGTTTTAACTCAGAAATTGCTAGTAAATCTCACAAGTAATTACAAGGAAGTGTCAAGCAACACACTGAAATAAAACCTGAAATTTTAAAGTACATTTTTTTTTGTCGTTGAAAAAAATATTTTGTTTATATTTTAATTCAGAAATGTGATACATTTTTTGTTTTATTTCAAGTAATGAACATTTCTAATGGAATTAGTTTTTTAAGTTTTAGTTGATGATAATAACCCTGATTTCCACACATATTCCCTTAATATTTGATTTATTCCTATTTTAACCCTTGATTAATTTGCTGCAATGTGAATAGAAATATAATTTCTTTATAGTTTTCTTGTTGTTGTTTGTTTTTGGGGTGGAAGGAGAGTTTTCCAGTCAGATGACATTGTTTTCCTTCATTCTGTGTGTGTCAGACAGTAAAATCCCAGCGGAAGCTGAAGTGGCTCATGATGAGTGTTTGTGCTGTGGGTTCAGGTGTGTGTGTGTGTGTGTGTGTGTGTGTGTGGGAATCTCGGGAATGAGCTGACATGATCTGGAATCTCTCTCCTTCCTGCTGCAGGCACAGACAGCCGTTAATTTGAGAATAAATCAGCAGCGTTCAGCGAGGGATGGATAAACGACAGTGCCCACAATTAATTGTGCTCATTTATTTGGAGTGGCACGTCGGCATCTGAACGTGTGTCATAATTAAAGCCCTGCAGGACCATGATGTGGCGTTACGGAGTCGATGACTTAAGTGGCATTTTAGAGTCCCATTTAAATTCCAAACAATGGCTAATGTGCTGTAATTATCCCATAATAAAGTGTAAGTGTCTCTTATAGAGCAATAACAGTCCCACGGAGAGATGAGGGGAGGGATGTGAGAGAGGAAGAAGCTTCTCACATCAATTAAGAGTCTGGCAGACACTGAGGAGACGCCATGAAGAGCAGGACCTCACTAACTCACACACGGAGACATTATACAGCATTACTGCACTGTAGTCAAGTCACCTATAGTATAGAAGCCTTTTACTGCCATGGAATAAACAACTAAAAAAAGGTGACTGACTTCTCTAAGAAAAAAAAGAATTGCGAGATATGACCTAGGAACTGTGTGACATGAACTCAGAATACAGGGGTATGAACTTGGATTTGCGAAATATGATATCTGGATCAAGGGATATGAATTCAAAATTGTGAGACATGAAATCGGAATTGAACAAGATTGTGTCGGGGAGGTCGTGGCCTAATGGTTAGAGGGTTGGACTCCCAATTGAAGGGTTGTGAGTTCTAGTCTCGGGCCGGACGGAATTGTGGGTGGGGGGAGTGCATGAACAGCTCTCTCTCTACCTTCGATACCATGACTTAGATGCCCTTGTGTGCATTTCGGATGGGTTAAATGCAGAGCACAAATTTTGAGTATGGGTCACCATACTTGGCTGAATGTCACTTCACTTCACTTCATATGAACCCAAGATTGGGAGATAAACTCAGGATTGTGGGATATGAACCCAAGTTTGGGATATGAACCCAAGATTGTGGGATATGAACCCAAGATTGGGAGACGAACTCAGGATTGTGGGATATGAACCCAAGATTGTGGGATATGAACCCAAGATTGTGGGATATGAACCCAAGATTGGGAGATAAACTCAGGATTGTGGGATATGAACCCAAGTTTGGGATATGAACCCAAGATTGTGGTATATGAACCCAAGATTGTGGGATATGAACCCAAGATTGGGAGACGAACTCAGGATTGTGGGATATGAACCCAAGATTGTGGGATATGAACCCAAGATTGTGGGATATGAACCCAAGATTGGGAGATAAACTCAGGATTGTGGGATATGAACCCAAGTTTGGGATATGAACCCAAGATTGTGGTATATGAACCCAAGATTTTGGGATATGAACCCAAGATTGGGAGACGAACTCAGGATTGTGGGATATGAACCCAAGATTGTGGGATATGAACCCAAGATTGGGAGATAAACTCAGGATTGTGGGATATGAACCCAAGATTGTGGGATATGAACCCAAGATTGGGAGATAAACTCAGGATTGTGGGATATGAACCCAAGTTTGGGATATGAACCCAAGATTGTGGTATATGAACCCAAGATTGTGGGATATGAACCCAAGATTGGGAGATGAACCCAAGATTGTGGGATATGAACCCAAGATTGTGAGATGAACTCAGGATTGTGGGATATGAATTAAAAATTGTAGGATATAGACTAAAATTTGTGAGAAATGAAGTTGGAATTGTGAGATGAACTCAGGATTGCGGGATATGAACTAAAAATTGAGAGACATGTACTCAGAATTGCAAAATATGAATATAGAATTGCAGGATATGAATTTCAAAATTACAGGATATGAACTCGGAATTGTGAAATGTGACTTCAGGATTGTGGGATATAAACTCAGAATTACGGGACATGTCTTTGCTTTCACTCAATGGTGTACTCACAATTACAGTACTCATATCTGGAGTGTATTTTCTGTGTATGTCTGTCACCCAGCAAACACACACTTGAGTTTGTTTACACCTGAGCTGAGATGCTGAACACACACACACAGAAGACTTTCACACTGAAGTCTCAGTTGTGACCAGCGACTAGAGGAGCTGTTCTCACCTCACACACACACACACACACACACACACGATGCTGCACTTGGAGCTGGAGGACAGAACTGTCATTCATATGTATTGTCTCCAGTGCTGCAGTGATGTCTTTTGGACTTTGTCTTTGTAAATGATTTTTTGCATTTTAATGTGTTTTAAAGTTAGTTTTAATTTTGTGAATTATATATGTTAATTATATTTGATTCCAAAATATGACACCAAGAATTCAATATTTTACAAAGTATTTGTATGTTTACTGTTCTCTGACTATGGTTCATAAATAATGTTATTACAATCATAATTACAAGTTATGAAGAATGCAGGTGAGTGAAATAATGTAATTGTTAGTTGAATAATACGTAATACATGGTCCCGATTTCATCAAGATGCTCGACTTTGTTTATTTGTAAAGGACAGAGAAGCACATTCTGTGTATGAAGAGAATAAAACACAAGCCTGTTTGCATATCTGCTCCCTGGATAGTAAAAAAAAAAAAAAAAACATCTAAAAAGATATATTTTAATTATATAAAAATGTCTGTTTTTATGATTATTCAACATTTATTCAAAAATAAATAGAAATATTATATATAATACACTATGTACTATATATTATGTTATTAATCACATCCAAAAAAAAATTTCTTTACAAAATGTGTGTATATTTATTATCTATCTATAAATGCACAAACATACATTATATATTTTTTAAATATTTACATGTGTGTATATAAATTCAAATATAATTTATCTATTAATATTATTTCATATATAAACAAAACATATTTTTCTTAAATGTATATACATGCATATTTGTGTATTTACACATTACATGACAAATATACACATTACGTAAACAAAACATTTCTTTTGAATGCGATTAATCTTTTGACAGCACTAATATTTATACATTTTAGATTTTTTTTTCTTTGCAGCTCATGCATATCAGAGCAGAATATGCAAAACACAATATATTTATGTATTTGTGTGATTGTTGCTGTTGTAGTTATCTGTGCTTGTATTGTGGGACGTTCTGAGGTGTTTTGCTCACTGTGTGTGTAGATTGCCTTCGGTTTGCAGCAGTGTTAATTTCGATGACTAAATATTTTCGTCATTATTTTCGTCACGAATATATTTTTGCGGACGAAAACGAAACGAAAACTAAAATAGAAGGCACTGATGGAGACTAAAACTATGACTAAATTGATTGACATTATCGGACCCGGACATTTTCTCAAATGTAATTTCACAACGATGTTCTTTTGTTTATTGAGCTAAGCAAAATTGGAATAGTGCAGTGCGTAGATGTTGTAGCATTAAATATTACGAACTGAAAAGTACTGTAAAATAGTCCCTTCTTCAAGTTAGATGAGAGCACAATACTAATACGTAATATCATGATAAATACATTTGATTAATACTAATGTTTAGTATGTTTTATAATGTTCTACTTGTTGACAATATCACAAATATTTCTATATTAGTCATGTGAAACATGAATGTTCACATCCTATCATTATACATACAAATCTAGCAATATTGTAGTATTTAAAACATACAATATTGCTAGACAAATGAATACCTTATAAAATCTTGTTACTTTTTTTATCCACCTAGCTGCCAACTTATTAAATATTTACTTTAAATGTATGCACTTATTGTTCAGCTCAGCTGTAAGCTTTAAGGTCCTGGACCTAACTTTATTTTTCTTTTATTGATGGTCAATTGGCAGCTAGTTATTGTTTACATTATCATGACAGTGTTTGTTGCTGCATAAAAGCTTTTGAATCGAAATAAAGACACAGTTGTGTTGAAATAAAGTTGAATTTGTGTTTTATATATTTTGGTTAAGTTTGTTTCCTATACCAGCTGTAAAAAATTGTCTAGTAAATCTGTTATTGATTTTAGTCTTATTTTAGTCGACTAAAATACCAAGCAATTTTAGTCGACTAAAATAAGACTAAAATTAAAACAAATCAGATGACTAAAACTCGACTAAAACTAAAAAGAATTATAGTCAAAAGACTAAGACTAAAACTAAATTAAAATTTCGTGTCAAAATTAACACTGGTTTGCAGATGAATAGCGATACAAAGAATAACAAATGAAGGCAATGCAATAATGACGGGCCGCTGCACCTTCCGCTTAGGTAATGACGGCCCCTGTGTGTGTGTGTGTGTGTGTGTGTGTGTGAGATTATGCATGATGCGCTTCTTCAACTGGCCTGATTACCTGTCAGCATGTGCTGGAGGCCTGAGAGAAGCAGCACACACACGCCGCAGGTGAGCAGAGTATGTGTGTGTGTGTGTGTGAACGCAGAGAGATGAGGAGCGTCTCCTTTATTGAAGCGCTGGATGTGTGTGTCGGTACCCAGCTGTGCAGATTTCTGCTAGATAACATGCATTATTCCCACTATGCACACAATTCTGCCTCCTAATGTCCCACAAATATGCCCACAACAAACTTAGAAGCTTTTTTAAAGGGCCACAGGAATTTGGTTTTCGATGGCTGGACAAAGACCCAAACCAACAGAGACTCAAACTGGGATGCGTGTCACAAACACATTCGATTCTCGTGCTATTTCAGAGAAGAGTTCAGCAAGAAACGAACATTTGAGAATCAAACCGTTATGCGTCTTATATACGTGAACGTGTACAGATGTGATTTTCAAATTATGTTTGGGTTTGTTTTTCACACAAATCTGTTGTATGGCTTTAGAACAGAGCCTCCTGCCGCGTCCTGCAGAAGAAACCAACCTGAATATAGACAGAACGGTTCCTTTAATGCTTAAAAAACACGTCTTTAGTGTCTCAGACCTTTCCATGGAGCAGCACAGAAACACACCAGGAAACAACTAGAAAGACTTAAGGTGAAATCTGTGGAAAACCAAATACCAGATGGTGGACGAGTTAAAAGACAGTCTATTATAGATCTAATTCATTCAGGTTAGAATAAGTATATTCTTTACATAAATATATATGTTACGCTAAATGATGGCACATAATTAGACTCATATTTTTGTATTTTATTTTCACAAGTTACTTGAAACATTGAACACTTTTTAAACATTTAACAATCTTTCTGTGTATGTAAAATGTAAATTATGAAACTCAAATCAAAACGTGTGTAATTTGATGTTGACATGCCTCATCTTTGATCCTTATTTAATAAATATAATTGTATATATATGTGTGTGTGTGTGTGTGTGTGTGTGTGTGTGTTTGAATGCGTGTGTGTATATGCGTATGTGTGTGTGTGTGTGTGTGTGCGCCTGCAGTTCTGCTGAGGTCTTTTAAAAGTCAGGTCCTTCTTTCTTCAGACTCTCGTAGTCTGTGGTGACGGCCACCAACTGTGTAGAGAGAGCAAGAGAATACATTTAAATGTAGTTAGCTTAAATTAAGTTCATCAGAATATCATAAAAGACAAAACAACATGCATACAAACAGGAGTGCACACACACACACACACACACACACACACAGACTGTCTGACAGGTTCTGCTGGCCCTCCTTACAAGATCCCACTCCGCATTTATGTTTTTTCAGTGAAGGTGTATTTGAAAGTTTTAAAGTTTATGAACTGATTTAATAAAGGAAATAAATCAAGAATATTTACATATTTACAAAACCCCCACACATGCACAAATCCTGCATTTCTGTGACGGAACGCTTGTTTGTGTTGTGAATGCGTGACAGGAGACACATTCTTCAGCCGCTGTTATTTTATCCTCTCATTCTCATTGATTGCTCTCTCTCTCTCTCTTTCTCTCTCTTCTTCTGTTTCTCTCATTATGATTAACGTTGAGACTCCCCTGGATTCTTGATTTCTGACCTTTGGCTCCTGTTGAGAATCAAACATGTTGAGACCTTTCGCCTGAACGCAAGCTTCCCGAAACTTATTCTCTCCATCTGCCTTTGTTAATACTTTCATTAATTGTTGGAGGTGATCAAGACTGAGAACAATGAGAACAAAACATTCTCCCGCTGCGATATAAATGATTCCTTCCTTTAAATGTTGATGAACCCTGTTTTTCGCACGAGCCTCAGGTGCATCTAGAAATGCATCCTTAAAATATCCATAAAAAGCACTTTCAGATTTTTATGTTTCTCAAGGTTACTTTATAAAGTTTACAGTTTTTGCACCAAAAAGTCTAATTTTTTAACTCTTATTTTTGCCCTCTGTGAAAAACACTCCATATAAAGGGCTCTTGAAGTGAGAAATAAAATTGTCCTTGGTCTTTTGACACATAACAGGTCAGAGTACTATAAAACATCCTATAAGTTAAAAAACCTTCTGGTTTTGAATTGAAACCAAGCTCAGAAAACAACTAATCTTGTAATGTATTACTTTAAGACATATGGCTAAGCACCGCCTCCACTGGAGAACATCAGTACCTGTTTCTACATCACTGGCTCTTTAGCCACACCCACTGATTCTACATTTCTACCTATTTAGCCACGCCCACTGATTCTACATCACTTCCTCTTTAGCCCCCCCCCCCACTGATTCTACGTTACTGCTATCAATGCTATGATCTTTAGGAAGGCTATGCAGGGTTTTAGGATTTTCAGTTTGAGTTTGACAACCTTACTTGGTATCTAACGGGGCCAAAAGTTAAAAATAGAATGCATAAAATTTGACCACCAACACGCACTGTTCATCTGCATTAACACAGTGATTTTGAATGTGTTTCTTTTGTATGTGTAGACATGCACATTTTGGTTGTGTTACATGAAATTAAAAAAGTAAAAAAGTAAACTCTGCATCTATAAGATGATAAATAAAGGATGTGTATCATTACTTTTTTTCTTTTTTTTAATTTAATTTAATGTAAATTGAATCATTATTCTATTATACAACTATATAATATTTTATATATGTAACTTAGTATATTTTTTTTATTGTACATGAAAAAAAAAACATTCATTTTATTGACCACATCAAATTTACCATCAATACAGTCACTGCATTTTTCTATAGTCTTTGGCTGCATCCATTGCATCCGACATTTTATTTCCACTGATACGCCCCCAAAGCAGAAACTCTGGGCCTAAAGAAACTTTTGAGTTTCCTGCTCATAATAACGACTTTGTGGTGCCGTTCATGTGCATTCAACATGTGAATACAATCTATCTGACATGACTTGAATGCACCACACCTCTAGATTTACCCACATAGTAATTATTGTTGCGTTACTTTATCTGCTGATATCTGCTGTGCTACAGTAAATTAATTAATGTTACAAAAAGACATTTCTGCCTGAGAAGGCACGTTGAACTAAACTACTAAAACTGACATGAGAAATCATGACATAATGCTGACATCCCACATCACATACCGATGTATTATTATTCATGAACAAATATAACACGTGCATCTACTGGTGTTTTATTACGATGTACTTCATGAATAAAAATGGTGTCTGATGTAGTTTCAAATACAGCAGTTTCATTGGTTGCTGTCAGCGCATGTTGACATGGTCAAATATCACATGCTCCTTTTAAAGACTTTTGGCCCCATTAGCCTTCCATACTGACTTGATATCTTGACATCTTTATCCAACAGCGGTATTGCTCTTGTGATCGATGGACACGACAGACAAAAGTTGTTCAGAACCACTTTGCTTGATTACATACGAGGAATTGTGACATCAAGATTCTCTTTCAAATCCGTACATTTTAGAAGGTTGAAAAAAAAATATTTATATTTTAAAAAGGGGATTTTGGGTTCTAAAACTAGCGTATGTTTTTATCGTTGTCACAAACATTTGGATTCTCTGTTTCGTGACCCCTTTAAATTCTCGCCATCTTCGACACTTTCCAGCTGCATGTTTCCACAAACACGGCTGCAAACGTGCAGCTCCTGTCACGCATCACTCCGCCAGTGCCAGATGAAACCGGGCTGATCCGGGAACAGCGGGGGTGACGCATCTGTCTGCGCTGTCAGTCTGCAGCTGATCACAGAGCAGTCGCCGGCCTGTTTACCTTGTACTGATAGGTCGGGTCGAGATTGTTCCACGGTTCAGGGTTATTCTTCCTGTCCCAGCTGACAGAATGAGGGTAAGGCCAGACCGGAGAGGAAAGAGAGAGCGAGTGAAAACAGAGCGATGGAAGGAGGAGGAGGATGAGGGGCTGTAAAGGAGGGTAATTACCAAGCGGAGATGACAGAGGCCAGTTATTTGGCAGCATACTGTCATTCATTAAGCAAAGTTTGTTTCTCGTGAAGAACAATGAACACACAGCAAGCCAAACAAACACAATGATGGACAGAATATTGTTAGGATGTTCTAAGCCCCATTACTTTAGTAAAATCACTAATGGACAGCTATAAGTGGCATTTTTCCCTTTGCATATGTGTATTTAATAAGTGTTATGCCATATTGTACAGTAAATGCTCAGTAAAATGAGCACCGTGTTATAAAACGTGATGATTTTCTGGGTGTTCTTGTCCATCTCATTGCTATTCTCTGCTGGTCTGGTCTCACCTGATGTAAGGTCCACGAGCCAGCCGGATCAGATAGAGAAACGCTCCACTCACTCCAACAAACATGAAGAGGAACTGAGGCATGAGCTGAAAGAGTATGAGATGATCATCAGACGTCAGTGTGAGTTCAGGAGAGTGTTACTCAAGTCAAGTCTGTCGAACATGATGTTATTGTCTTTATCAGTATTTAGCGGAGCTGGGCGATAATATAGTTTACATTTTGCAACAATTTAAACAACCATGCAGCAATATCTCAACAACATTTACACGGATGCATTCGGTAAATGCATTTATGCAAACAGATTTTCATTTCATTTAACGTGTAGATGTTGTAATTTCATGCATTCTCATGGAATTGAACCCATGACACAAGTGCCGTTTGTTTGAGCTACAGTAATGCTGTACACTAAACCTAAAATAATAGATATGCTGTCAACATGTTTATAGCTAGGTCTGTATTCCTTAAGCTCAAACAGTAGAATACAGTGTGTGCAAAGCCAAGGTCATAGGTTCGATTCCCAGGGAATATGTGAATTGATGAATTGTATAACTTGAATGCACTTTAAATTAATAAATGCATCTGCCAAATGCATAAATGTTGATTTCTAGATTTCCTGTTGCATTGCTCAGACAGTAATGCATAGTGCATGCAACACCAAAGTCATGGGTTTGATTCCCAGTGAATGCATGTACTGATAAATTGTGTACCTTGAATGCAATATAAGTCGATAAAAGCATCTTCCAAATGCATACAACATGTAAATCTAGCTTTCCTGTAGCATTCCTCATATATTAGAGCACGGTGCATGCAATGCTAAAGTCAAGGGTATGATTCACAGATAATGCATGAACTGAAAAAAATGTAAACCTTAAAAGCATTGCAAGTTGGCTTTACATAAAAGTGTCTGCCAAATGCATAAATGTAAATACCTGAGTAATGACTCATCTGGTTTAAGTAACTTAATCTAACTTACTCAGCAAGAACTGTTGTCTCATCATTGAGCTGAAAGAGGGAAGTGCAGGAGACGTGTTACGAATGCGGTCTGACATCTTTCAGAACGCAACGAGTGTGAAATGGAGCTTGTGCAGTTAGAAGTGTGTGTGTTCATGTACTTGCATTGAGTAGGTTTTAGGTCTAAATGAACAAACACACACACAATTTTTATATGCATGGAGACACTGTGTGTTGAGCAGACAAGGACACAGCCTTTAGTGTGTTTGTGTGTGTGTGTGTGTGTGTGTGTGTAAGTTTATGACTCACACTCCACTGCTGATCAGAGTGAGTGACAGGATCATGCACACACACACACACAAACACACACACACATCCTACCGAGAGACTTCAGTGTGTGTGTGTGTGTGTGTGTGTGTGTGTGTGTGTGTGTTTGTAAATGATGACAGGGATTAGAATAAATATATATATTAAAAGAGGAAATGTGAAGCATCAATGCGAATGCCAGAATCGCCACATTTTTTTCTGCGTTTGAGAAAGTGAGAGACAGGCAGACACAGACTTAGCCTTATGTTGTCAAAACTGCCTCCAGTAGCAGTGATTTGCATAATCCCAAAGGGGTTACTGTGAGATATTCAAATTAGCTTATCAAATATGTTTAAGCGTCGTAAGTCGAGCGCAACATGTGTTTGCTTTGGTTCCTCTCTCATCTGGCAGCTCGAGTCGATTCTGACGGCCAAATCCTAACCCTAACCATATAGTAAGTAAATGTACAAGAACACCTTAATAAAATGTAACCCAGAAATTATTTATACAGTGTCTTTCCTACATATTATGTTCTTACTATAGTAATTACACTAAATTATGAACAATTATAAGTAGTATAAGCAGTAATTCTAACCCTATATAAAATTTCATATTTCTAATATTAGAACTTAATTGTATAGTAGTACTGTAACTAGGACTCTTTAAAAATACGTTCTTCGTTAATAAAATTAAAACCATCAGTGCACAATTTTCCACACCACAATCTGTCAAGAACATCTTTCCAGAAAACATACACTCATTCACATTCTTCTCTGAAGCAGAAGTCTCTAAACTCATCCTTTCTAATCGTCCTTTTACTTGTCCACTTGATCCTATTCCATCTCATCTCCTTCAAGCCATTTCTTCTGCAGTTATACCTGCACTCACTCACATTACTAACCCATCAGTGTTTTTCCCTTAGAATTTAGACAGGCTCGTATAACCCCTCTATTTAAGAAACCCACCCTCAAGCCATCTCTTTTACAGAACTACAGACCAGTTTCCATTCTTCCTTTCATTGCAAAAACACTTGAACGAGCCGTCTTCAACCAAATTCAGACAAAAGCTGAATCCAAATCTTTGATACTTTTCTTGCTGGATCTGTCCGCTGCTTTTGACACAGTTAACCACCAGATCCTTCTGTCAACCCTGTTGGCAAAAGGCATCTCAGTGGTTTAAATCTTACCTATGATATAGGTTCTTCAAAGTATCTTGGAGAGGTGAGGTGTCCAAGTCACAACATCTAACTACTGGGGTGCCTCAGGGCTCAGTTCTTGGACCACTTCTCTTCTCTGTCTACATGGCATCATTAGGTTCTGTCATTCAGAAACATGGCTTTTCATACCACTGTTATGCTGATGACACTCAACTCTACCTCTCATTCCATCCTGATGATCCGATGGTAGCTATTCGCATCTCAGCTTGTCTAACAGACAGTTTTTACTGGATGAAGGACCATAACCTTCAACTGAACCTTGCCAAGACAGAACTGCTTGTGGTTGCATCAAACCCATAATTTCATCACAATTTCACCATCAAGTTAGGCACACCAGCCATAACTCCTTCAAAAACAGCCAGAAACCTTGGAGTTATGATTAATGATCAGCTGACTTTCTCAGAACACATTGCTAAAACTGTCCGATCCTGCAGATTTGTTGATTCTGATTGCTTCTCTTGTCCTCATCTGTAAGTCGCTTTGAATAAAAGCGTCTGCTAAATGACTAAATGTAAATTAGTTTTTCATAAATTACCTTTTTTAGTTTTAGTCTCCTGGCACTGCAGTCTCTTAATACAGTGTATGAATAAATTGGAACATTGATTGAAAATACCAAAATTAAAGTAATTTTCTCTGTAATTTATTTACATTGTTTTGCGCTTTTTTATTTATCACAATTACCTTTTTTCTACCTTCCTGCTGAACACTTTATCTATAATGATTGTATTTTTTTGATGATTTCAGGTGTTTTTCCCTGTGAATGGATGTATGCTGAACACATTTGAGCAAACGTGATAACTGTACGAACACTGACAGAATATATGAACACATCAGACGTGGCGCTTTGCTCCTCTGCTCTTCTCATGAGTTTCATATTCAGCGTTCACACTTTTGAGAGAGGAAAACGACAACTTTCTTATTTATTTGTGAAGTCACACTTGTTAGTCACTGTAACACCTGTGTGATGACCGAGAAAGAGAGAAATAGACAGCTTTAACAGCATCTGCTGCAACATCTGCTCCTGACCTGCAACAACTCAGACTTCAACTTTATTCAGCCGCTGCCGAACCGAGAGTTTTCTGTCCTTTACTCTTATTTACGCCAAAAAGTAACTGCGACTTTTTATCTCACAATTTGAGAAGTGAGAACAAACCTCAGAATTACAAGATGCAAAGTCAGAATTCAGAATGACTTGCCTGCAATTATGAATTTATGTCTTGCAATTCTGACTTTATTCTGAGTTTATATCATATCTGTGAGTTTTTTTTTGAATTATGAGATATTAACTTGCAATTCAGAGAAAAATCTGACAGAAATGCAAGATATAAACTCATAATTCTAAATTAAAAAGATAAAAATTAATTGCAACTTTTTATCTCATATTCTGACAATTGTTGAGTTATAAACTTGCAATTGCGAGTAAACATCTTGCAGTTCTGATTTTTTTTCCTCATAATTGCGATCTCATAATTCTGCATTTATAACTTGCAGTCCTGAGTTTATAGTTGAGTTGTAATTCTTAAAAGTTGCAAGAAAAAGAGATATATAAGAGTTGGAAGGAAAATAAGTCCAGGTTGTAAGAAAAAAGTTGCAATTATCTTTTTTTTTTCTTTTTTTTTTTTGTGGCAGGGACAAGCTTCCCTAAATCTTAATGACAAATTAAAGACTGCAAACATCACTTTCTCAATCTGAATGTTTGTCCTGTTTTCAGTAAAAATATCTAAACATCTTAAAATGATACACTAGTTTAAATCCAGCCAAAGTTTGTGGTATTTATGCTAAAACAATTTTAAAAAAATGCAATTTGCTAACTGAGTAAAAAATTAAATTTAAGCAGTTTTTCAAGTCGTTTTGGTACGGTTTTGGTTTGGTTTTTTGCAGCATATGATTTTTCTTACCACTTTCAAAACTTGTCATTTACAAGCCTCTTGAAGAAAGAATGAGCTGAAGATGCAGAGGCCTGTAACCGATATCCAAGTAACACTAAGTGTTACATAATATTCACTTTTAATATCTGTTACTTCTAAACACACTGGTGGTTTTAATGCGGTTTGGTGGCGTTGTGTAACAGTCATTCATTTCGTTTTGGTAACCTGCCAAACACACAACGTGAATCTGGGTCATCAGGCGCTCATTGTCAGTAACAGAGCAATTGTTTCAGCAAACAATGTCTGTTTTGTCTGTGTAATGTATATGCCTTTATAGTTTAGTTTAAAATGCATGGAAATAAATCATTCACTCTGACTAATATTTAAAGACTTAAAAAAAACACCAATGAGACATTCATTTTAAGATGTGTTTATCTACAATAAACATATGAAATGGAACGTCACTAGCAGCAGCTCTTCACAAACCTCACCTGTTCTCAGAAAAACAAACTAGTACACTGACGCAGAATCACAATAGAGAAGCTGCAGTCATTTAGGAGTTTCTCATTACTGATGGGGGAATTGTGAGGCTAATGTCAGATGAGGGTTTAACTTACCCCGGGATGTTTCTTCGCCTGCTTGTATATGGTTCTGAACATCTTTATCTTCCACAACACACAGCGACAGAAAACCCAGTAAATGTGGCTGAAAGCGAGAACAAGAGTGGACTGTTAGTTGTGTGAGAGGGTCAGTGAGTGATGGACGGTTACTGAGATCCAATCAACACACTGACACTGACCACCGCAAGCCAAACCCAGTGACGACATTTTTGGGAGTGACATTTGATAAAAAGTACAGGGAAAAAAATCTGTAATCTTGCAAAATGCTATTCGAATATAAAATAATGGTTTCTATTTTAATAGCCTTTAAAATATAATTTATTTCTATGATGTGCAGCTGAATTTCCATCATCATTACTCCAGTATAAAGTGTCACATGAGTAGATAAGATTAGATTAGATTAGATCAGATTAGATTAGATTAGATTCAACTTTATTGTCATTGCACATGTAAGGTACAAGGCAACCAAATGCAGTAAGCATCTAACCAGAAGTGCAATAAGCAGTACAGAATATACAAGGTCTATAGTATGTTACAAATTAACAATAAATAAACAGATAAGGTAGTATTATGGACATAATTACAGATTTTAAATACTATTAGCATGATATACAGATAGGTGTACTATGAACATACTATACAGATGGATTATGTAAAAGTGTATGTACACTATAGGCAGAAACTAAACATATGAACATTATTTACACTAGTGCAATGGTCAGTTAAGTGTATAGAAAATATTTTAGTTTGCAAATGGATTACTCAGTATTACTCAAGTTCCCAGGAACTTGAAGCTGGAGACACATTTAAAAACCATCCTGTTGATGTGGATGGGGTCATGCATGCTTCCTTTCTTCTTCCTGAAGTGTACAATGAGCTCATTTGTCTTGCTGGTGTTAAGTAGCAGGTTATTGTCAGCGCACCATGTGGCCAGGTGCTGTACCTGATAACCTGATGATTATCGTTGTATCTGATGAGGCCAATCATCGTGGTGTCATCTGCAAACTTAATGATGGAGTTGGATCCATGCACAGGCTTGCAGTCGTGGGTGTAAAGGGAGAAATGGAATGGGCTCAGCACAGAGCCCTGTGGTACGCCAGTGTTGAGTGTGATGATGGTGGAGCAGGTGTGGCCTGACCTAACATGCTGAGGTCTGCTGGTCAGAAAGTCCATTATCCAGTTGCAGAGGGAAGTGTTAATGTCCAGGTCTCTATGTTTTGTGGTCAGCTTGGAGGGGATGACGGTGTTAAATGCTAAGCTGAAGTCAACAAACAACATCCGTACATATGTGTTGTTATTGTCCAAGGTGTCAGCACTGTGCATACTGCATCCTCTATGTTCCTATTTCTGCGGTAGGCAAATTGGTGTGGGTCCAGTGTGGGTGGGACGCAGTCTTTGAGGTGTGCTTGAAGCACTTCATAATGATGGGTGTGAGTGCTACAGGGCAGTAGTCATTTAAGCACATCGGGAAGGAGTGTTTAGGCATTGGCATAATGGATGTGGACTTGAAGCATGTTGGCACAGTTGCTTGGGTGAGGGACAGGTTGAAAATGTAGTGAAGACCCCTTGAGGCTGCTCTGCACATTCCCTAAGCACACGTCCAGGAATGCCATCCGGGCCAGCAGCCTTGCGTGCGTTGATCCGGCTCTATGCAGTGTGGGCATATAGTGGATGTTTTAGACTGCCATAGAGATGTATATGAATGATAATAATGCATATTTGTCTCCTGATATTACAGACCTCTTGATATAAACTGGCAAACCTTGATCAAGGAGAGATGAGGGAAATTCACACAGGACAGTAAATGACCGAATGTGTATTTTTCTGTTAATTATTCGCCGTGTTTTTTCTCTTCTCTGAAAACAGAAGAATCACATAAACTGAACAGCAGAGTCTCGTCACATCGATTTTGAGCTGCGGGTTTCCATTGTTAAATACGCTAAAGTAAAAGACGTAAAGAAATGACATTTGTGAGGAATGGATTGTGTTTGATTTCTGTTGGTTCTACATTTTTTGGAGAGAAAACTATTTAGAGAGAGAGAAATCTTAAGACTTTAACAAAGCAAAATCAATATCCTTCCATCAGGAAACAGAAGTTGAGGATGTCACCTGTTGCACACCTGCGTGATCTCAAACATCAGGTGACCTCACACACATCACCTCCATCAATCTTAAAGCAGCTATATGTGTGTTAGCATTAGCCTTCACACAACACCACTATAAATGTTTAAAAAGGTTAGAAACACAGAGAAACGTGCGTTTGATGTATGTTGAAGAGCTTGTTCTACAGATTCAAAGTAAGCACAAAGAAAACGAGATGTTCTGAAAGTTTGAGAGTCCAGTGTGTGTCAGACAGAACACCACATCTGATACTATTTGCATAAAAATATGTTTTTCTTAAAAATGAAATTGTTAATGAATTATTTGTGATTCAGGCTCTGGAGGAGACAGACGGAGGAACGGGGATCTGAAGCAGCGGGCGGCTCGTCTGCAGCTGTGAACGCTCACATGAGGAACTGAAGCCATCTGTGAGCCTGATCAGTGTGAGTCAGTCACCGTCCTGAACCGGAACACAACCGCACTCAACAGAGTCACACCTTCTTCATCACACAAACTTTTTACAACCACCTTCAGCCTCGCAGCTTTTAACAGTCTTCAGTGTTCATCAGTTTGAACCTTTTAACAACCACACAGCTACACCTTGATGGCTGCATAGCAACAACTTGACAACAGCATAGCAACACCTTGACAACCACACAGCTACACCTTTATGGTTGCATAACAACAACTTGACAACAGCACAGCAACACCTTGACAACCCCACAGTTACACCTTGATTGCTGCATAGCAACAACTTGAAAACAGCACAGCAACACCTTGACAACCACACAGTTACATCTTGATGGCTGCATAACAACAACTTGAAAACAGCATAGCAACACCTTGACAACCACACAGTTACACCTTGATGGCTGCATAACAACAACTTGAAAACAGCATAGCAACATATTGACAACCACACAGTTACACCTTGATGGCTGCATAACAACAACTTGACAACAGCTTAGCAACATCTTGACAACCACACAGCTACACCTTGATGGCTGCATAGCAACAACTTGACAACAGCACAGCAACACCTTGACAACCCCACAGTTACACCTTGATTGCTGCATAGCAACACCTTGAAAACAGCACAGCAACACATTGAAAACCACACAGCTACACCATTATGGATACATAACAACAACTTGACAACAACACAGCAACACCTTGACAACCACACAGCTACACCTTGATGGCTGCATAGCAACAACTTGAAAACAGCATAGCAACACCTTGACAACCACACAGCTACATCTTGATGGATGCATAAAAACAACTTGACAACAGCATAGCAGCACCTTGACAACCACACAGCTACATCTTGATGGATGCATAACAACAACTTGACAACAGCATAGCAGCACCTTGACAACCACACAGCAACACATTGATTGCTACATAGCAACATCTTGACAACTGCATAGCAGCACCTTGATGGCTGCATAACAACAACTTGACAACAGCACAGCAACACCTTGACAACCCCACAGTTACACCTTGATTGCTGCATAGCAACACCTTGAAAACAGCACAGCAACACATTGAAAACCACACAGCTACACCATTATGGATACATAACAACAACTTGACAACAACACAGCAACACCTTGACAACCACACAGCTACATCTTGATGGCTGCATAGCAACAACTTGACAACAGCATAGCAACATCTTGACAATCACACAGCTACACCTTGATGGCTGCATAGCAACAACTTGACAACAACACAGCAACACCTTGACAACCACACAGCTACATCTTGATGGCTGCATAGCAACAACTTGACAACAGCATAGCAACATCTTGACAATCACACAGCTACACCTTGATGGCTGCATAGCAACAACTTGAAAACAGCATAGCAACACCTTGACAACCACACAGCTACATCTTGATGGATGCATAACAACAACTTGACAACAGCATAGCAGCACCTTGACAACCCCACAGTTACACCTTGATTGCTGCATAGCAACAACTTGACAACAGCACAGCAACACCTTGACAACCCCACAGTTACACCTTGATTGCTGCATAGCAACACCTTGAAAACAGCACAGCAACACATTGAAAACCACACAGCTACACCATTATGGATACATAACAACAACTTGACAACAACACAGCAACACCTTGACAACCACACAGCTACATCTTGATGGCTGCATAGCAACAACTTGACAACAGCATAGCAACATCTTGACAATCACACAGCTACACCTTGATGGCTGCATAGCAACAACTTGAAAACAGCATAGCAACACCTTGACAACCACACAGCTACATCTTGATGGATGCATAACAACAACTTGACAACAGCATAGCAGCACCTTGACAACCACACAGCAACACCTTGATTGCTACATAGCAACATCTTGACAACAGCATAGCAGCACCTTGATGGCTGCATAACAACAACTTGACAACAGCATAGCAACACCTTGACAACCACAAACCTACACCTTGATGGCTGCATAATAACAACTTGATAACCTCATAGGAACACCTGACAACTGCTTAGTAACACCTTGATGCCTGCATAGCAACACTTTGACAACCACACAGAAAACCCCTAAAAACCACATATAAACACCCTGACAGCCACATTTCTCGCAAAGAGTTTTGCACACTCCTTTATTTTTTTCAGAAAATGTTTAAAAATACCTGATTGTAATATAATGATATTCAGTATTTAATACAGAAGAATTTGCTGTAAAATAAATTATTTGCCCAGTGAATTTCCCCTGTTCTCGGCCAGATTCAGAGTTGGAAGTTTTGTAAAGCTGATTCCAGACTCCTGAGGCTGTTGCACATGATCCTACAGCGATTGCTTGGTTTTCACACGTGTGTCAGTGTCATAAAACTGAGCCAATGTGTTTCAGGAAGAAAAAAAAAGCCTTTTAAATTGATGTTGGCAAAAAAGCCTCCACGCCGTGAGTCTACATTAGCCATGGTGCTAAAGTGACAGGACGCCGTTGGTAATTCAGTTTTTAGAACAATGCATCCCGTTCCCATCACACCCCGAGAAAGAGCTTCATAAATGAAAGAGGAGAGCGAGAGAATTCAGCTCTCGGAGTAACGCCGTGAATAATGTGCATATTAGAGGATGTTATTGCTGCTTTTTACTGTCCACCCGAATAATGAATTTATCACTTTATGGCAAAATCCATAATGGAATTACATGAAGGTGTTGTGCAGAGAAGTCATTACAAACTGAATTATTTGTCTCTTCTGGTCTTTCTCTCTCTCTCTCTCTCTCTCTCTCTCTCTGAGTGATGGTGTGTCTGTGGCTTTAGTCGTGTCGGGTCTCACTGACGCCAAATAACAGCCTGCAGCCAACAGCACAATCAGACGAACAATTACTAATATTTCTGTGCTCCTATCTTCTGTTTTCCTCTCATAGTTTTATGAAGCTCTTCAAAATTCTCAGGTCTGTCCTGATGCAGAAACACAGATAAATACAATAACAATATACAGCAAACCATCAGAGTTCCTCTCTCTCCCACATTGCTTCCTTTTCAGCCTGTACTATAGAAGTATATGCGAATAAATCAAATAAAAATAAATATTAACCTATCATATTTTTATATAAATTATTATTATAATAATGTATATATATATATTATAAATTATTAATAATACACTTAGTACTTTATTAATATTAAAATTAAATTAAATAAAATATAATGTAATAAAATAAAATAAAATTAAATTAATATATAACAAGAAAGTTTCTGCTATCCTAAAAAAAAAAAAAAAAAAAAAAAAATTCTCAGCACAATATACATGTATATAGTATATCACAGTTTGATTTTAAGATCACTTCTGTTTGCTTTAGTATGCTAACATGTGATGTGATGTGTGTGTGTCTGTGTGTGTAGGTCATGTGGTGACATCAGTCGGTGGAAACATGGGTCTGATCTGAGAGGGTTTCACCGATCCTCCGGTTGAGCCTTGGCACTGTTTCAGTGGAAAAGAGGCCGAGCGTCATCTATACTGAGAGAAACCATCGCTCTCCTGCCTCACTTCTTCTGGTCAGAGGTTTTGAGGGCATCTCAGTCTTCAAACCAAAGCTTTTCTTCAGTTAACCCTATTTCTTTGGTCTTCAAACAACAGCATCGTCTGCAGAGATTCACCATCCGTATTTTTCTCTGAGAGACCCCCATATTGCAAAATCGATTCCTCGCAGAAGTGAAATATCAGTGCACGTGTGTGGGCTGATTTTCTCAGGTTTATTATGTGCTGAAGAAGTTAATATTATTGACATTAGGCTGCTTTGGAAAGGAAAGGCCCTCGGTCCGTGACAGATGTCTTTCATTTGAGAAGCGCTCGATATCTTCCATCATTATGGAGAAAGCTGAAGGCTGTCCTTCTGTCGTTGAGATGCTCTTATTTCATCTGCTTTATTCTGTTCTCGGCGTGGGACTTGGACTGTTAAACCGCTGGTGTGTGTGTGTGTGTGTGTGTGTGTTTGAGGGTCATCTGTGAGCGTCTGGTTAGCAGCTCGCGCTCACATTACTCTTCATTACGAGCGAGTCGAAGTACAGCGCCCTCGCGTCTCTCACGACAAACTCAAATTTATTGAGCTGCCCGACTCGTGCTAATTGAAAGAAATTGTGTGTCTGTTTGTGTTCCAGGCGCTTTGAGGCCTGCGTGTGGTGGCATCTGGACAGATGAGGATCTGAGGCTCGTGAGCGCCACCTACAGACGAGCGGTATAAATCTTTTCAACTTTGTCTGCATGTATACAGTACATTCATATGAAGCGATATTTATTACAGGCTATACGTGACCCTGGAGCACAAAACCAGTCATAATGGTACATTTTTCGAAATTGAGATTTATGCATCATATGAAAGCTGAATAAATGCACTTTCCATTGATGCGTGGTTTGTTAGGATTGTACAATATTTGTCTGAGATACAACTATTTGAAAATCTGGAATCTGAGGGAGCAAAAAAATCTAAATATTGAGAAAATCATCTTTAAAGTTGTTCAGATGAAGTTCTTAGCAATGCATATTACTAATCAAAAATTTTTTTTTTATATATTTAGGGTAGGAAATTTACTAAACATCTTCATTGAACATGATCTCTACTTAATATCCTAATGATTTTTGGCATAAAAGAGAAATCTATAATTTTGACCCATACAATGTATTGTTGGCTGATGCTACAAATGTTCTCCAGACTTTTGCTCACCAAGGCTGCATTTAATTGGTCAACAATACAGAAAAAACAGTAAAAATTGTGAAATATTATTAGAATTTAAAATAACTGCTTTATATGTGAATATACTGTAAACTGCAATTTATTCTTGTGATCAAAGCTGTATTTGCAGCTTCATTACTCCAGTCTTCAGTTTCACATGATCCTTCAGAAATATAAATATAATAAACAAACTATATTATCATCAAGATCCTTTTTTTCTTCTTTTTTTATATTTAAAAAATATATATAATTTTTATTTTTTATTTTTTTGCCATAGATGTATTTATCATATATTTATAAATATTTTAACCAGTATATATATATATATATATATATATATATATATATATATATATATATATATATATATATATATAATTTTTTACAACATATTTTGTTATCACATTCATAGTAATAAACATTAAAAATGATTCATTATTAATAAGTGAGTTCAGTAGTGATGTTACTGTATTTTGAGAGAATCCTTCTGTGTGTGTGTTGTTGGACTGTGGTTGTTCTCGGTCTGCTCTCTGGTGTGTGTGGAGCTGATTGAGGAATGAAACAGAGCCCGAGATGAGTCGAGCGTCGGTGAGTTAAAGGCAGAAACACACAATCCTCGAGCTGTCAGGAACAGAGGTGTCAAGTAACGAAGTACAAATACTTCGTTACTGTACTTAAGTAGAAATTTGGGGTATCTATACTTTACTTGAGTAATTATTTTTCAGCCGACTTTTTACTTCTACTCCTTACATTTTCAGGCAAGTATCTATACTTTCTACTCCTTACATTTTAAAAATAGCTTCGTTACTGCTATTTCATTTCGTCTTGTTTTCATTCTGGCTTGTCATCATTCAAAAAAAAAAAAAAAACCTATCCAGATAAATTGCGATTTGATTTGATTGTGGTTGGATGAGAAGTATAAACAAATACCATTCCGACACCCTATTGGTTTGTACGCGATCCATCGCACCTGCACGTGACACAAATCACGTCACAGTCCAGCCAGGACATAGACAGTTTTGGGTTCGTTTATCAAAAAATATATTTCTTAAAAGAAGGGTTGGGTATGGAACTGGTATCCGATCGCCTCAGAGTCAGTCCCCTTAAATTTCACATGAAACCAGCGTCAGACCGGTCTCCTCCCGTCTTTCAGCGCGCTCTTCAATCCACAGAGGCGCAGAGCGAACGGAGCAGCGCATGCGCACTTAAACAAACAGAGGACACAAGGTATGTGTATATCGATAGAGTGTTAGAATATCCGCATCTGTGCAGTTCTTTGTCATAAATAAAGTTTACAAAAGGTCACGAGGTAGCAGTCGGTTTCTCATCAACTGTAAAGTTTTCGCTCATCACACCACAGCCGTTTCCTCCAGCGAAAATCTAGCCCTTAACACATATGAACGAACACATACTTTAATTACACTTATTTAAATATACTTAATGAACATGTAAAATGCTGTGCAAAAGTCTTAGACACGTTAGTATTTTCACTTAAAAGAATGGTGTTCGGCCAGTTATTTATATATTTTGCTGTATGTCAGTATAAAATATCAGTTTACATTTCCAAACATTCATTTTGCCATTGTCAGCCTGCTTGTGCATTCAAAATCGCACTAGATTATTATTAAAATTAATGGCAAACTGATATTTCCTACTGACACACTACAGCAAAAGATATAAATAACTGGCTTAAAACCCTTTTTGGGGTGAAAATACTAATTTTTCCATAAGACTTTTGCACAGTACTGTATTTTAAAAACGACCTTGTTGCTACTTTATAAAGAATGACCATACAAGTAATTCACAGAACTGATTTAAGACAGTGACAGACAGCACTCATCTTAACTAAATATCAGAGTGAGTGACAGAGATACAGTAGAAACATTATGTGTGGTTTTGTATTAAATAATGACCCAGATTGTGAAATACATTTATTAGCCTTAGATTAAGGGAAGCACAACTTGGGAAATGAGAGCATCCAAGCTGAAAAGTTATTGATTTATTTTAAATATTTGTAATGTTCTTTAAAGTTATCCATAGTTTTTTTTGTTGTTTTTTTTTTTTTTTAAAGTATCGGTTCAGGCACCGTTTAGGAGCCGGTACCATTTTAAAAGTATTGAAAAGGCACTGGACCCTACTTAAAAGTTATTATTTCTCACTGGCTCATTTAACAAATGAGTGCTTTTTCTTCGTCCTCCACAAATTAAGCTACTGTGGGTAGTTTGGTAGCGAGACGTTTGAATAAATTAGCGTTTTCGATTGACGATGCGATTGACAATGTTGTGATAAGTAGGCTATACCAACTTTGTAACTCGTTACCCCCCGAACACTGGACATAGCAGACGTATGCACCAAATACAAGAAGCTATCAATCAAGAAGGTATCAGGATTATGACTTATTTTTCAGTTTTAGTTTTTGATTATTCACTTGGATTAATCATTAATTTTGACAGCACTATAATGTTTACTGTAAATAGACCACCATACAAGTGTAATTGTTACTAATCCTGCACCAATGTTCTTGTCCATTCCCCTCACAGATTCCTGCAGCTAAGCTTGGATGAACATTTACATTCCATTAAAGGTTATTGATGACAAGCCTCTGAAGTTTGACTTTTTGCACTATAACAATACTTATTGGCAACTAGTCATCATATCTCTAGTCCTTTAATGTATTTGCATTGTAATAAAGTGTGTTCATTTTAAATGGGCATATATGAGGCTGATGAAGACCTGATGGTCGAAATGTTGCTTGATTAAATTCCCCTGGAGCAGTAGTTTTCAGTGTTCAGACTTCACTTCTTTATTTGTCTATATCATTCAGTTGTCTTGCACCTGTGTCCTAATTGGATGTTTGGGATGTGCACACCATTTTTGTATTTTCATATATGCGGCTGAAACAGGAAGCCTAGTGCATCCCAAATTTTTCAACATGAACATTTTAATACAACATTATAGTCATTATGGCCTATGGCCTTTAGAAAAATGTTTTTTTGAGGAGGTGGGGTAGTGCACAATAGGCCCTTGTGGCACGGCCCAAGCTTTTGTTCTTAATGGCATTTTTTTCCCTTACATTACTTTTACTTTTATACTTGAAGTAGTTTTTTAAACTAGTACTTTTACACTTTTACTTGAGTAAAAAGCTTGAGTTGATACTTCAACTTCTACAAAAGTCTTTTTAAACCCTAGTATCTATACTTCTACTTGAGTAATGAATGCCAGTACTTTTGACACCACTGGTCAGGAAACACAGCTTTCTTCTGCCTCTGCACTGGAACACCTCGCTTCTCCAGCGCCGAAAACTCCCCATAATGACCTGATTCAGTATTCACAGTCAAACCAGCACAGAAACACATCCAGGAAAATAAAGAACTCGTCCTGTGAGAGGGGCACATTTCATATCAGCTGTGTGTGTGTGTGTGTGTGTGTGAGTGTGTGTGTGTGTGTGTGTGTGTGTGAGTAAGTGTGTGTGTGTGTGTGTGTGTGTGACTGAGTTTGTGTTTTGTGTGAGTGTGTGTGTGTGCGTGCGTTCATGCGTGTGTGTGTGTGTTTATTTAAGTTAGTGTGTGTGTGTGTGTTTATGTGTTTGTGTATGTTTGAGTTTGTGTGTTTATGTGTGTGTTTATGTGTTTGTGTGTGTTTGAGTTTTTGTTTGTGTGTTCATGTGTATGTGTGTTTGTGTGTGTTTAAGTTAGTGTGTGTGTGTGTGTGTGTGTGCGAGTGAGTGTGTGTGTGTTTGAGTGTGTGTGTCAAGTTTTTTTAATTAAGACTATCAAGAGAATAATGTTTAACCTCCTACAATCAAGGTAAAAATGTCTGAATTAGATTCAAGTGTCACAGAAAGTGTCATTTATTATTATTGTTTAGTGTTTGAAACACACAGATGATCCTTGCTGTGATATTTAATATCAAATATAACAAAGTTATGAGTCTTTATGAAGCAGCAACGTTCAGGCTTCAATAAAGATGACTTTTTTTGAACGATGAAAGATTTATTTATTTTAGTTTTTTTTGTTGTGTGTTTGAAAGACCAGAATTTCCTTGGAAAACCTTGGAAAATTCTAGAATTGGAAAAGTCATGGAAAATTATAAAGATTTTAGTAGTTATGCCAAGCTATAAATCTGCGCTAAAATATTGTATCCAGTAAAAATTGTGAGTAAACAATATTCTAGAAAATCCAGATACTCCACCAAAAACATTTTATTTTTGCATTAATTACTATTTTCCTTTTATAAAATATATAGAAAATGAATAGAAATTTTGAGTAAAAACTATTTGTTATCAGTCAAACGTACACTGACTTTGCTCACACAGGGTTAAACAAGTGAGTATTATTGAGTATTTTTTCAGGATCTTGTTGCACTTGTGGTGTTTCTGTTATTTATGTTTTTTTATTTCTTTTCTCTTATGTTATATTGTCACCAAATATTAGATTCCATCTTTCCATCAGTGTGTTTTCTTTACGTTAGCAAAGGTTTGCTGATTGATCGCGTGTCCTTGTGTCTAGAAACACAAAATTAGGTAAAAGGTTGTCTGGAAAAAAAGGGTTAATAATAATTTTCCAGTCAATCATGAAGATCTGGAGCAGTCATGTGAAAGCATTGGTTAAAAAAGTAAACATGAGAAGAACACTGAAGACCTGGGCTGCGTGGCATCTTGTGGTTTTATTCTCAATCTCTTTGGATGATGATGATGTTGTCCACTGACTGAAATAAGCTCACGCCGCTCTCTCAATGTTCAGATCTCAGGTAGATATCTCCTGCTTCTTCAGTGATCGGGCGACACGCTGACCGTCTGCAGGAGATTCTGCTGTTTTCCTGCCGTATGAAACTCTCCGTATCGGCACATTCGGGCTCCCAGGAGCCTCGCTGGCGTCTGCAGGGTTTGAAAGCACTTTCTGACAGCGCTGCACCGGCCGATCACTGTCACCAATTTGTACATAGCCATGAGGGCCATGCAGGGGACAGACACTCACTGCTCGTAATGAGCCTCGCAGGACGGCCCTCTGTCCTCACACACACACACACACACACACACAGGCACAGACACGCACACACAAACACACACACACACACACAGGCACAGACACGCACACACAAACACTCACACAGACACACACACACTCGCACACACACGCACGCACTCTCACACACACACAGCTCTAATAGAATACAGGGATCAGCATTTTATCACTATTTTAATGAATATGAATATATATAGAGAGTGCAAATAATCATCTGAGATGCAGGATTAATGCTGTAAATATACAGATAAGCATGAGTTATCATTAATCAGTTGTAGTGACTATGATATATAATGTTCATGTTCTCTGACATAAACATGAAGTGTCTCTTTCTGTGAAAAACTCACTCGTTGATTAATAATAATGATGATCAAACAATGACCCCTACTGGCGACTGAAGCTACTGCGGGTCATTAACGGGTTAAATATGTGTAAGCTCCTCAATATATTTAATTTTATTTATTTTTTTATAACAGGTTAACGGTTTTTATTTTGGGTGAACTGTCCTTTTAGAATTTAAATCATATTTATATTATTTTTCTCCCACACAGTATTGCACGTATCTCTTGTCTGACCACTAGAGCGCGCTGCTGACGTCATGAGACACTGAGGACATGACGTTTGTTTTAGTTCTATTTTAACACAATATGAAGCATTTCTAGAATTCAGAATAATGAATGAATACAGATCCTGCTGATTCTTTTCTGCTCTGCTTTATTTCCCAAACATCATCTCAAGGAAAACTTATGCTTCTATCAAAATAGTTACTATTTAAATGCTGTCCTGATGCATCTTTCTTAAAGTTTCAATTCCCTTTCAGATATTGTACTTTAATATTATCGTTATTATTAATATTGATTTTTTTTATTTAATCTATTTTGAAGGAATAAGTCCCTTGTGAAATTATTTGTTCCCTGTCTTAAGTTATAAATGTGCAAAACGTGTATTAAAAAGGTTGAAGGTTTTATAAATAATATTGCTTCACATCTTTGTCACTTTTTTCTTCATTTCTGGAAAAACAAACATCTACAGCATGTGGAGAATGAATTATTAAACAGGAAAAATCTAATTTCTGAGATTATATAAAATGTATTTCTCTACATAAATCATCTAAATTGCATAAAAAGTGTATTATGTTGTATACGGTTTGTTATTAAATATGAGGCTTTGTGTGCCTAGAGATCATCATAAACATGTAAAAAAAACAAACAAAAAAAACAGACCTTATAGAGCAAATATTTTATTATATAATTAAACAGCCAAATATAACATCATTAAGATTTCCAATAAAATTATATGCAATATAATTAACAGTCAAAATTCAAAATTGTCCTGAAACCTGCTTTAAAATCCTGTTTGAAAGAGGCGATTCACATTAGTGTGAACAAAATTAATTCAACCGTCTCAAACTATAAAACAAAACATCACAGTCCTTCATTAACTCTTTCATTTACAGAGAAAAAATGTATAAATCACAGCTGCTAAAATGAATAAATGTCGACAGACTTCACAAGGACTGCAGAGCTTAAACTAAAGAACATTCATGAAGTCCTGATCAGAAAGAGGCACTGGATTCATCACACGCGTGTTAATATCCACACGGCGTGCACACTGATTTCTGTCCGCTCTGGAGGAGTTAGTGTCACGAGTGGAGCGGACAGACGAGCTTATGGACGGTTTGGACCGGCTCTGAAGAGTCCCGTCCTCCGGAGGTGTCTGACGATCAGAGGAACACACACCAGCGTGATGCTGATTCGCAGCGGAGCGAAGAGCTTGTGCACGGCGTACGCTAACACAAACGTACTGGTGCCAGCAGCCAGCCGCGACTGAACCACAGACTCACTGAAGCCCAGCTTACACAGCAGAGCCGTCACGTCCAGCCCGCTGGAACACACACACACACACACACACACACACACACACACATCAGAGCGGAAACAAGTGGAGTCAACAAATAAACCACTTCAGCTGAAGAATGTCAATGCAATGAACCACAGCAGGCAGTGCATTAGTGATTTGTGTGACCTGTGAAACACCTGAGATCACAAATTAATAAACACTGAAAAATATATGAAATATATGCAAACACTCGAAAAAATTAAAAACTAATAATGTCCAATGATAAAAGTTAAAGTAAAATCTGCACTGAATAAAAGTGATGCAAGTGTGCAATAATTAAATGTAGTGCATTATAAAATATCAAACGGTGATGTATCAGTCTATTATATTAAGATGTTAATTAAACATTCATTTGGAAGTAGAAATATTGAAATAGTATTTTCTTGGAAAACGTACTCCAATAATCAGTTTATTTGAAAATTGATGGTTGCTAACATTTTTTTTTAATTTAGTTTAACATGATATCCTAAAATAACTGAAACCAAAACTGAAATAAACTTATATAGATAGATATAAAATATATTAAATAATTTTTTTAAAGTATGCATGTGTGTATATATATATATATATATATATATATATATATATATATATATATATATATATATATATATATATATATATATATATATATATAAAAATCTATTTAGAATTTTCAAATTAAAATAAAACAGAAAAATATTAATAAAAACTACAATAGTATTGAAATATATGTGATTTTATGGATTTGCCTGTAGTTTGGTGAAATCAGTTCCCTGAGTCTGACCTGGACACAGCGAGGTAGAACATTCCCAGAGAAATGAGCGAGATTCCGATGTGGAAGGAAACACCGACGGAGCCGTACTCCTTAAACACCTTCCTGAGCTGCTGCGTCTTACTGGGCTTCTGATCTGACCTCTGACCTTCAGCGCCGGACACAGACGACACCTGATCCTGCAGAGACACACACGGGAACCATCAGCAATCAGACGAAAGATTCGACGTGATTAAAACTCTCGGGGAGTCCAGGACGTCCTGAAAAGGCCTCGGTGGGAGGGGCCTGACAGACCACAACCAATCAGAACGCAGAATCTCGCGAGTGCCTGCTTCAGGAGCCAATTACTGCAGTCGTGCTGAGGAATCAGAAATAGGCGTTCGAAACCTCCAGCAGAAGTAGATTCAGCTCTCTGTGCTTCAGTGGAAGAACTTGGAGCAGAATCCAAACACTTGAGAAACAGAAGAAAACGGTCTGTTTTTGACGGATCGGTGTGTTTGTGTGACAGTGTGGATGCTGTTAACTTATGATCCACAAACATGACCTAATTCAACCCGCAACAACACAAACACAGCCTTTCATTGCCATAGAGACGTGTGTGTGTGTGTGTGTGGGGGGGGGGGGGGGGGGGGGTGTGGCAGCATGCCAGTGTCCAAAGACACAATGTTGCATTGTGTGAGATAAAGAGTGTTTGAGACGCACAACATCACAATCTACACAATTGCTGCAGAGAAAAAGTGTGTGTGTTTAAGTGAGTTTGCGAGTGAGCGTGTGTGTGTGTGAGAGAGAGTATGTGTGTGAGTGTGTATGAGTGTGAGTGAGTGAGTTTGCATAAGTGAGTTTGTGTAAAAATGTATGTAAAATACTAAATTAACTATATTTTTAAATTGTATTGACTGAATTACTGAAGCCAGACAAAGCAGAATTTCCAGTAAAATGAGATTCATCTTAAATGTACATTTATTTTATGGCTTATATAGAGGGATATGAATATTTACATAATTAGCCATATTTTAACTGAAGATATGTCATAATAACAACACTATGAATGGATTTTTCCTTCATAAAAAGCCTCAAAAAACACACACAAAAAAACCTTGTCGTAATATTGAATAGAGCTTTGGCAGTATTATATGTGAACACAATCAGGCCAATAGAGTTCTTTAAAGCGGAAAATTAAACCGAACGAACAGCTAGAGACTTGTTCAGGAATGTTTGTTTCTCCACACTGATGCGATTAAACCCCCATGAAGCTGGCACCCCATAAAAATAAATAAACAAAAAGGTTACGTTTTTATTAATATTCTGCATTCACAAACTCACTCACATTTCTAACACATCAGGCTAAGATATGAATTATAGTCAAGTCATTCTAGTTTATTTCCTTAAAGATATTTTTAAACAACCACGCCTCTTCTGTCCTTGCTTCACGCATATTCCTCAAAGATAAAATACAGCTGAGCAATCTCATGTTGTAATGTTTATACTCTAAATATTTCATCATCTGTAATACACATAATGCAACACACATTTAAAACTAGCACTTTAATGATGATACGATATTATGTGATTAAACAATCGTTGTCGATGTGGTAAAGTCTGGCTACTCAAAATTCATACAAATTAATGATGCTTTACAAAAGTAATTTTGTTACATTAAAGAGCCTGCTTTAACAGATGTAGTTTTGTTGGTATAAATGAATGCATTTTGGTTGATTGGGTGGTGTTTGTTATCGAATAAACCAGTTAATTTAGTCTGTGTTGCATTTTTGTAACATACACTGTCAGAATAAAAAGGTAAAAGGTCTTTTCACTAGCAGTCCCTGATGAAAATGAGCCACGGTTTTAGATTTAGATTTAGATTTCCAAGGTTACCACTACAGTAAACATAAAAAAAAAGTGTAAACAAAAATATAATAAAAATAATAATAATGTTGCACATAAAGCATATTGAATGTTAAAAAGTGTTTCATATATAACGTTAAGTGAGTATTATTGCCCGTTTTACACCTGTAATAATTTATTAAAATTATCAGATTATAGAAGTATTGGTATCGACTTTAATCGCCGATTCTGGCTTTAAAAGGACACCTTTTTTTTTTTTTTTACACTCTTTTTGAGCCACACCAACTTCAGGAAATCAGTCTGCAGTCAGGCAGAATCTTTTAAATGAAGTTTGCAAGATTTGTGCGTGCAATAAATGGTACACTTAAAATTTATTTATAAAATTAAATCAAATTCATAAAGTGAAGGTCAAAGAAAGATAAGCAGATGACATCGCTTAGTCGCGTGTGAACCTTGACCGGGAAACAAGCACTGACTAACCCAACAAAACCTGAGCAAACAAGCAGCAGTCAACCCTCACCAAAGACTAGTGTTATTAAACCAACCCACGCACACACGCACGCGCGCGCAGAAGCGCAGCGTCATCAGTCTGACAGCGGTGAAAGTGAAAGATGACTAACTAGGCTACTACTACATCAGCTGTTGAAGTGCAACTAGACAAACAGGCGATGCAAACACGTCTGATAACTCTTATAAAACACCACAGCTGTTCGATTCTGCACCATAGTAAACGAGCACGCACGAGAGCGTCAGTGTAAACAGAGCGTGCGTAACCGCGAGCGCGAGTTCTGCGTCCAGACAGAGGAAGTGAAATGACAACAATGTAACTTTAACATCAAACCCGATGACGCGATATCAACTCCTGCAGCACGTTCATGCTTCACGCGCTCAGAGCGAACAAAGAGCGAGCGTTCCGCACACAACACGCGACTGTGGACACCGATAAACGACAGATGGACAACATTCAACTGCAAAAGTTTGATCAGAACTGTTGACGTACCGTTTGAGGGTTAGCGGCGCGTTCTTCTTGCGTTTTCTCGGGAGTCGTGGAGGATCGTCTCGTCTGGATCGCGACCGGAGCTGGAGGACGAGCGGGTGGGAACGACTCCAGTTCACCGAGTCCGGGGACGCTTCGATCTCCGTTCCTCGCGTCGCTGTATTCGCGGCGCGGCGCGGCAGCGTTCAAAGCAAACACCGCCATCGGCGCGCGTGCAGCGAGGTCCGGCGGCAGAGTCTCGCGTGAACGGGATACAACAGCGTGCGTCGCCGTTAATCTCCGGTAGACGCGAGAGCAGCACGTCGCGCGGTGGTTATGCAATGCGCGGCTCGCGTACAGAACGCGCGGCAATAAAGCCGCTCCAGAAACGTTCCTCCGACAGTGAAACATCGCTCCGACATGCACGGGAATAACGCTTAATATGATACGAGCGCGAGCGTGTGACGGTCCCGCCTCAGTTGATCGGTGATCAGTGAAGACACGCCTCCGTCCAAACTATAAATAAAAGATGAACTCAAGAAGAGCTGCATGAGCTGAGAGCATCAGCAGGTGCAGTACAAGAGCTCTCCGGTAATCTGAGCATCGAGATCCGGTTATAAAACAATCCCTGTCTTGACACGTTAATCGTACATCAGGCAGACTGCCCGGGAATGAAATACAACACGTTTGATCAACATCAACAGTACACGTACATCACGGAGACATCTGTTTGACGTCTCATTTACATCTGCAGGACGTGCTCGCTCACGTGCAATGCGTCTATAGGACGATCCCTTTATCAGATGTCAAGCAGATGTTTATAAGATGTCTTTCAGATGTTTATGATTTAGAATGCATGTAAGACGTTTCTCAGATGTTTGTACATTAGCAGACATCTCTGGGGTCAGTTTTACATGCATTGCATTGCAAATTATAACCATCTTAAAGAGATCTTCTAAACGTCTGCTTGACATCCGATAGGAAACGTCTTGTAGTACTGCAGATGTGTCGGTGATGTTCGTGTGTTTTGGAGCTGCGGCGAGCAGAGCCCCTGTCTCGTGCGTCAGAGCTGGTTGTAACTCATTGTCCACAGGATGTGGTGAAACTTTGCTCCCTCGTTTAAAACGGTTTGCACATCTCTTGACATTTCACTCGCTGACTGAAGCCCCCCCTCTGACTCTCAGTGAAGATGCACACACACACACACACACACACACACACCAGATCAGATCAGATCCAGCAGACTGAAGCACTGATGGTGACCTCTGATCCACTGCACGAGCCAATTACAGAGTCTATCACTAACAGTGATTGCTGGATTACGTCACATCCGCCCAGAACAGGAACTGGAGAGTGATCAGTACATTAATACACACATGAGCTTGTCTCACTCTGAAATATTTTGACGTTTTCTCCTGATCCAAATGGAGAGGTTTTAAATCATCATCATGTGTCTGGATGTGTTTGAATTTAATTCCTTCCTTCTAAAGTAGAGAATACTCTCTAAAAATCTCGTTTTTCAATGACCTGCCTGATTTTATAGAGGTATTAGATTATTATTCTTCATTATCTGTCAGTTTAATACACTACTCCACAAAAGTTTGGAGTCGGTAATATTTTATAAAATGTTTTATACGGTCTCTTATGCTCACCAAGGATGCATTCATTTGATCAGAATATATTATTATAATGCAAAACAGCTCTTTTCTATGTGTATTTTCAGCATCATTCCTCCAGTCTTCAGTGTCGCATGATCTTCAGAAATCATTCTAACATGATGATTTACTGCTCAAGAATCTTTTCAATGTTAAAAACTATAATATTTTTGTGAAAACCGTGATGCATTTTATTTTTCAGGATTCACAGATGAACAGAAAGTTCAAAAGATCAGCATTTATTTGGAATATTTTAATTGTTTCATTATAAATGGTATTTTTGGTGTCAGGAGGATCAGTGTTAGATTCTCAGTATCACTGAAGGCTTGATCCAGCCACAAAATGATCTGCATTAAACGTGTTTGATGGATCGCTGCTGACAGATAATAATGCATCTTTAATAAAAGCAATAAGCTCCAATCCTTCCTGTATTGTTACGAGTGTCTTGCACAAGCTTGAGCATGAAACTCTGTTGTGCAAACAAAAAGATCTGAAATCTAACACTTGTTGAGCAATAAAAACCCATTAACCCACAATCATTCAACATTTATAGTTAGTTCCTTTCAATAAGATACATAACTAATACTTTAACAATCTGTTTGATTTGGTTTATTCAAAACCATGTCAAACATTCACGTTGAAGCATTAGTTGATATGTTAGCGTGTGAAGATTGTGTAGAAGCTGTTTACATGGATCTAGCAGCTTTTATCCACAGACTAAAGAAGAGCTCAGGCTCGATGCATGAATGGATCTGAACGTTTTAGGAGTTTCTTGAAAACATTGTGAGGGACTCGTCTGCTCGGGTGGAGTTCAGAAGATTATTCCACCATTGAGGTTCAACAAAAGACAAGAATCACTGATGCAACGGTTAAACCCTGGACTCAGAGCGGTTTCCTGAGATAGAGGAGCGTTAGAAAGGTCATTTACTGAGAGTTTGAACCTAAGATTGACCTGCAGTCGCAGAAACACACCCAGAGACCAATCCAGAATATTACCAGTCTTTCCCAACCACATTTCTTCTTTACTATCACTTTTCATCAATTTAAACACACACTTGCTGAATAAAAGTATTAATTTCAATAAAAAGAAAACGTCTCGAAGTCCCAAGGCTTTTGAACGGTGCATTATAATGTTACAGAAGACTTCTTTTTCAAATAAATGCTGTTCCTTTGAACTTTGTATTTATCTGTGAATCCTGAAAAATAATTGCATCACGGTTTCCACAAAAATATCTAAAAAAATCATGGAAGACTGGAGTTAATGCAGATTTGATCAAATAAATAAATTTAATTTGAACATATATTCACAGAGTAAACAGCTATTTGAAATCAGAATACTATTTCTAAATTTTTCTGTATTTTTATTTTATCAAATCAACATCATATTTCAAACATTAAACATATTTTCCATTTTTTCTTGATAATATACTGCATGCAAATGCAGTTTTGTTTTGTAAAACGTCTTAATATAAATGTAAAATTTATATTAAATATCAAACAAATGTCGAATTTAAATCCAGAATCCCAGTGCAGGAATAAAGCTGATGTAGACCGACTGAATCAATATTTACAGTGAGCACGTGTGTGCAGGCTTTCTTCCTCATTGGTGGTGAACTGCTGACTCACTGTGGTTCTAAACACACCGATGACGCAATCATCACTTCCTTAAACATCTCACTCAGCACTGACGACACAAACCCTTTACAAACTGACCAAAATATACACTTTATTGAAAATATGTTAATACAGTGATCAGTAGATTCCAGTAATGATCAGATCAGTAGTTGTGATGCTCTTTTCCCTTCGTGCTCCTCAGTAGAAACGGAAGCTCAACTCCTCACGTGTGAACTCTACTCATATTTCTATTTCAGATTCACCATCACAGGCTACAGAATACTTTCCTTCCTGAACATCAGCTCGTGTTTGAAGGAAATGCATTCCAAGCATTATTTACATTCTTTCCCGGCTCTGACGCATGAGCGCTGAGGAGTGGGCGGGGCTACGGGACTGGCACTGGAACCTGATTGGCTGTTTCTGACGTCCATCACTCTGGAAGACTTTGGCACCCGAAAGAGCAGAGTGTCACGATCGAGCGGATCGAATAAAATAAATTAACCCTTCATTGAGAGAATCACGAACACTTTCTTCATATAAACACATCTGGGTCATATTTCACAAGCTCTTTTTTCATAACAGTAACCGTTTCACTAAATCTCACTAAAAGTGTCAAATGTAAAATAGAAAAAAATAACACTATATTTAATTTGATTTAAATGCATTTATGCATAATGTTAGTATTTATTGTGATGCTGCATTAAATTACATTAACAGTCTTTTTTTCTGCAGCAAGTGTGTTGTGAAAATATCGTGATGCAAAACATATCAAAGGCTACTTCTTCTTGTGATTTGAGTGTGCATTCATATACTTCATCTGCTCATTATAATAACACTATCATAGAAAAATACTGACTCGTCTGTGCTCCGTCCGTCTCTGCATCGCTCTGGAATACAATAAATAATCTTACAGAATTAAGAGTGGCTCTATGCACATATACAAATAAATACTGTACAGGAGAGCTGCAGCACAATCACACATTACACAGCTGCAGCTGTTAGCCTGAATGAGGTCATTTCCTGTTCCTGCACAGGCTTCAGAGAGACTTCCAGACTCGGAATGAGAAATAAAAGCGGGTGATAAACAGGATCCTTTTGTGGGATAGATATGTGTGTGTGTGTGTGTGTGTGAGCTAGATCTATGAGATGCAGCAGCAGCTGTCACTCTTGGGATCCTCGTCTTCTATTGGCTGCCTGAACCTCAGAAGGGGCGGGTCTCCGCTGGCCGGCGTGAAGTAGACTGTGCTGCCATTGGACGAGACCTGAGGCATGTGTGGATCTTCTGGACTGGGATTGGTCGAGCCGTTTCCCAGGTGTCCGTTGAGGACGGGCTGGACGAGGAGTTTGGCGGCGGAGCGCTGCTTCTTGAGTTCGGACAGTGTCTGCACATGCTCTTTGGGCTTGGTCTGCTCGGCGGAGGGCGTGGGGTCAGGGGTCACAGGGTCACCGTTAGGCGCTGGAGTGCTGGAGATGCAGCCGTTCTGTCGGACGCCTTCCTTGAGGATCCCCGCTGCTCTCGGAGCGTCGTCGGGCTGCGTCTGCAAACAGGAAGTCAAAACATCACAGCTGAAGAAACAGCAGGACTTCCTGTCTAATGTCTAGATCGGATTTAAATGCTTGAGGGATTCGGGATCTTTTGGGTCTTTTAAGTTGTGTTAACTTGGACTTCAGGACAGAAACTTGTTTGATTTTTTAATAATATATGGTCACTTGATGAGTCTTGTGGTTTTGGAAAGACACAAGGACGAGGAAATAATGACAGATTTTACTTTAATGTAATGTGCAGAACATATAGATTATGAAATACGTGAAACCTCTCAGACTCAGAATGAAGAGCATGTTAAAAGCTACAGTAAACTGCACTGTAGTAAAATGCGACATTGAAAAACAAATCTGTAATATGCAACAATAGTAGAAAATTCAGGTTGTAAAATTATTAATACATTTTTTTTTGTGAAAAAAATTTACAGAACAGAAGAAAAGAGTACTGTTGCTAAAATGCTTATATTAAAAAAAAAAGTATTATTATTATTATAACAATTAATGATAGAAGTAGAATTCTAGCATTTAAAAATTCTAATAATGTTTTAATATTTAATAACAATATATTTAATGTTGCATGTTTTAAGAAAAAAAAAGAATGAAATTATAACAAAAAAATATTACTGTTGCTAATAATAATAATAATAACAACTAAAGTGCCCGTCTAAAGTGATGAGCTCTAGTATGCAGAGAGTGTTTTTCTCACCGAGCGGCTGTTCTCCTGCTCAGACTCTCGCTCTCGCTCCTCTTCCTCTCGTCCTCCTCTCCACACGATGGCTTCGGTCTGATACTCCTTCCTGCAGAGGTTGTGTCTGTTGGACAGACTCGCCCTGCGCACCACTTTCCTGCACAAGCAGCCGAAGCGTGAGAACAAAGAGTGTGACGTAATCACCACAGAAGAAGAACGCTGACCAGTTTAAATCTGCTTTAGAAACTGAATGATTTCATTCAATGGAAATGGAGTTTGTTTATGTGTTTGTGAAGCTCCAGCAGGAGGCACATGTGTGTGTGTGTGTGTGTGTGTGTGTGTGTGAACGGCCAGAAGCTGTCAGCATGTGTGTTAAACCTTCTGTGTTCTGCTATAGTCAGTGTAACACTATAGCATTTATGACTACAGCTGTATATGAAGAAAATAAGAGTCGATGCAATGTCAGCAGATAACTGAGGAAACATGAGCCTGTGCAGTGACCATCAGCGGCCAGCAGGTGTCAGCATTTATATATATATTTGTGTGTGTGTGTGTGTGTGTGTGTGTGTGTGTGTTTGTGTGTGTGTGTGTGTGTATCTGTGTTTGTGTGTGTGTGTGTGTGTATGTGTATCTGTGTATGTGTGTGTGTATCTGTGTGTGTGTGTGTGTGTGTGTGTGTTGTACCCGCGGCTGCCCGTGCTGCTGGTCCGGCGACACAGTGATGTCTTGTGCTTCAGCTGGGATTTCATGATGATGTCGTGTTTGTGCTTCAACTCCAGCAGATGATTCCTGAACTCCTCATCCTCACACAGATCTGAACACACACACACACACACACACACGATGAATGCCTTTTATTCATGAATCTGTCCTATTAAAATAAAGGATTGGGCGCTATGAATCATGGGATACTGTCAGGCCGGTCTGGTGTGTGTGAGGAGCAGGTCTCAGGTGTTTGTGGATGTGCTGAGGATGATGTAAGTGTGTGTACCTATGGGCGTCTCCTCCAGGTGTGTTTTGGCGTTTAGATTAGCTCCATGAGAAACCAGCAGCTCGGCCACATGAACCTGTGAGAGGAGATTATTATCAGAGAATTATGAGTTATGATGAGTCACACACATCATCATCATCACCACATCATGTGCACGAGTCTGGCTTTTAATATTTCTCCGTGGATCCCGAGATTATGACTAAAATATATTCCTGTTAACTGAAATATAGCTTAAATAAAACTTAAAGAAATAATGAAAATGAGAGATGCTGTTAATTAACTGGTGGATGCTCATTACTGATGAATTATGAAATGTTTATGATCTTTATAGTCTCATGTGTAAGTGGCTTTGATAAAAGCATCTGCTAATGTAAATATAATAAATGCAGTATTTCAGTAATTACGATAAATATTTAACTCTTTAAGAGCAAGAAGTGGTGCCTCACTTCACTTATGACATAACTACTTGATTTCAGTTCAAACTTTAAATTGATTAAATATAATTTATAATTATTATGTTTATAAGCCAATGAATAGTGTGTGTGTGTGTGTGTTTCATTGTGAGTGTGAGTGTGTGAGTGAGTGTGTGTGTCTGTGTGTGTGTGTGTGTGTGTATGTGTGTGTGTGTGAGAGAGAGAGAGTGTGTGTTTGAGAGAGAGAGTGTGGGTGTGTGCGAGTGTGTATTTGTGTGTGTGTGTGTGCGCGCGAGTGTGAGTATTAGGGATGGGCATTCGATTAAATTTTCGATTTTCGAATTTAACGATCGACTATCGATTAATCATTAATATTTTTATAATATAATTATTTAATTTTTATAATAAAAAAATGCAATGAATACAAAAATACAGCGTGTTTTTCCTCGGTGAGACCTTTATTACAAGATCAACTTGTGGCAGACAGTTAAACTACGTTCAGGCAAACCGAACATATATCCGCGTGCATATGCAGTGCTCTAAAGCAGCGGAACCTGCAGCTACTAGCAGGCGTTCTTAACCCTTTCGAGTCGATTAACGCATATATGCGTTTTGAGTCTGAATAAAGTGCTTCATTCTTTTTTCTGAGGAAATC
>NC_068376.1:31129109-31169109 GCF_023724105.1 Carassius gibelio | reverse complement strand
ATGCACACAATGATTGGTCAATACAGCTGTCAATCAAACAATGATTGGTCAATACAGCTTTCAATCAAACAATGATTGGTCAATACAGCTGTCAATCAAACAGAGGGCTGATCCAATTCAGACTGTGATTGACAGACTGGGAAATGAATGACTGAAGCTGAAGCATACAGTGCTGGG
Organism: Carassius gibelio; assembly: GCF_023724105.1. Taxonomy (NCBI): domain Eukaryota; kingdom Metazoa; phylum Chordata; class Actinopteri; order Cypriniformes; family Cyprinidae; genus Carassius; species Carassius gibelio. Next base: position 31,168,932 of record NC_068376.1, on the reverse strand, counting down.
GGTAATGTATTATAAGTAACGTGTGTGTTATGTCAAACGAGTGTAATAAGGGGCAGGTGTGATGACTCCAGCACCTCGGTTGGCCATGGCGGTCTCGATGATGTCGAGCGTGGGGTCGTCCTCACAGAGGTCATAGGGCATGTTACCGTCCGAGTTCACTGCTAAGAGATCAGCGCCGCTGCGGAGAGACCATCATCAGAGATCAGACCACAACACTTCCTCATCACACACACACACACACTCTCTCACACACACACACAGACACACACACACACACACTCACTGCTGGACGAGGATCTTGACGAGGCCTGTGTGTCCACACGTGGCTGCAGCATGGAGTGGCGTCCAGAGCTCATTGTCCTGAGCGTTGACCGTGGCTCCGTGATTCAGAAGGATCCGCACCATATCCTCGTAGTTATCAATACAACACTGAGACAGAGAGAGAGAGAGAGTGTGTGTGTGTGAGAGAGAGTGTGTGTGTGTGAGAGAGAGAGAGAGAGAACGAGAGGAGCACATCACCACGAGCCACAACCTCCACAGACACCTCTCTCACTTCACAAACATTTCATTCAGTGCTCCTTCCCAAAAACATTTACAACAACACGAGAAATACAATGTTCAATGTGTGTGTGTGTGTGTGTGTGTGTGTGAGTCTGTCTGTGTGTGTGTGTGTGTGTGTGTGTGTTGGGTGGGGATGGAATGTTCCAGTAGGATTCAGGAAGTGTGTGTGTATGTTGACAGCAGTACAATCAGTTCAGTGAAGCTTTAGTGGTTTGTTATGATTGAGCTGAATAGAAATAGTGGATCATGCTTGTGTTAGATGCTTTCTGCGTGTTGTTTTTATATATTTAACCTCATATCTATCCATCTACACACACACACACACACACACATTAATAAAACCCTTGTGTTTTTGTTTTCAAGCTTTTATTGCAATAAGCGTCAGAGAATGATATCAGTTACGTGACACTGTGACAGATAGAGATGATTTGTTGACTAGCAGTAATCCAGTGAAGACACACACACACACACACACACACACACGCCATTTAATCCTGACGGTCCAGCCTGGAGGAAGAGTGTGATGCATTCTGGGAGAGAAACCCAGTGGCGAACACAAAGAGAGTCTTTGAACGCCCACAGACAGAACGACAGAGACCCAGACGGACGGAGTCCAGTGAACACTGCAGCGCTGGAAACACACTCTACACCCAACACTCAACACTTTTACATGAAGAAGACTATGATGCAGCTAATTAATCACGAGACTGGACACAGTTCTGGAGCAGTCAATGAAAACTACGGCAGAAAATATTTGATTAAACAAGATGAAGCTAAAATATAGTTTAAAAGATCAAAATTCTTCCAATTTCAAAATCTCTCTAAATTTTTTTCTTCTTCTTAAAAAAAAAAAAGAGGATTAAAAGATGTAGACCTCCACCAGTTTAAATCCCTCTCTTGAAGAACACGCTCTCTTCCCTGTGTTTGATTTATCTTCTAAACCTGCCAAACATTCTTATTTCTGCGTCGATCTTCCATCAAACAATCATGGATCAGTAATCAGGATTATAATTGAGTAAAATAACTGTCTTTATCAGATTATCCATCATGCAGCATGACTAAAATCTGAGTAAACTTTGAGTGACTAATTCTAGACTAAAATTCCAAGAGATTTAGTCTGAAACTAAAACAGGACGGGATCAAACGAACAGTGTGTGCAGAAGATCTGAGAGAGAGAGAACACACACCCATCTCTTTACTTTGAAGTAGATCAGTAATAAGCAGAGTGTGTGTGTGTGTGTGTGTCTGTGCCTGTGTGTGTGTCTGTGTGGGTGTGTGTGTCTGTGCCTGAGTGTGTTTGTGTGTGTGTGTTTGTGTGACTGTGTGTGTGTGTGTGTCTGTGTGTGTGTGTCTGTCTGTGTGTTTGAGTGATTATGTCTGTGTGTGTGTCTGTGCCTGAGTGTGTTTGTGTGTGTGTGTTTGTGTGACTGTGTGTGTGTGTGTGTCTGTGTGTGTGTGTCTGTCTGTGTGTTTGAGTGATTATGTCTGTGTGTGTGTCTGTGTGTGTGTGTGTGTTCACCTGGTGCAGGGCTGTCAGTCCGTCTTCGTTACACAGATCAGGACACACGTTGTTCTTCAGTAGATATCGCACTGAGAGGAGACACACACACACACACACAGAGAGAGAGAGACAAAGACATTAATTCACATCTCTTCAGATTAATATTCACATCAATCACACAGAGCAGAACTGACACACCGTCTAAATCGTTTTTTTAAATAATATTTTTATAATATTTTTATCTATAATATTTATATATGTACATATAGCTTTTTTTTATTTTTATTCTTTTAAAAATTTTATTCTAGTTTAATTTTTTTATGGTTTTGGTGTTAATTAATGATAATAACCCTGTACTAATCACATTAAGTAAACACGGTGGAAGCGGTTTGTGTGTGTGTGTGTGTGTGTGTGTGTGTGTGAACTCTGGTGTTCTCTGTGTTCTAGAGTTGGACATGATCACTGAGTGTCTGAGTTCTTTAAATCAGACGTTTATACTCCATGCGTTTCCTTTCTCACAGCAGAGGAAATGAAGATGCCGTGTAGCTCAGTGTTGTTGGCGTGCCGTGTTTACAGTCACACACAGAGACTTGTGTTCGTTCTCCTCCCACAGAAGACGAGGAGAGAGATCCTCTTGGTGCAGCGATTGCATTCCTGCGCAGGGAGGACACACAGACGCTTCCAGAAAGATAAAACCCACTCCAATAAACACAGAGACAGGAAGTGCAGAGCCGCACCCAACACCCTCGTCTTATCAGCGCCGGCTGTGAGGAGGATGATGAGGATGATGAGGATGAGGGTCAGCGCTCTGAGTTCTGTGGGTTCACATCAGGACCTCTAGTGGGCTTTAATGAGCGGAGAGATGACACACACACACACACACACACGATGAACAGATGCATGCACTCATTACTGACTGTTTTCTTTTCAGTGCAGCGTCACACAGCTTCTCATCAACAGACAGAGATAATTACAGTCATCTCTGCAGGACCAGCGCAAACACTCGTCTTCATCACACACACATCACTGATCAGAGGAGTTTAATCCACACAACCAACACACCTTTAGTATCTATTTGCACTTTTTTAAATACATCTTCAATAATACAATAATGCACTGCATCTTAATCAGGGTTAAATAAAAGAGAGTTAATAAAAAGCTAATAATTAAACAAATCATAAAAATGCTAAATGAAAATAATTTAAATATATTTATTATAATAAAAAAACATATAATGCATATTTTTAATATAATTGTATATTTTTATATTTTCTGTTTTTGTCAGGATTTTAAATAGTTCACATGGGTTTTATTTATTAATCTAGTTGTTTTATTTTAGTTCTTCAAGTTCTGAAAATAAGATGTTTTTTGTGTTTTGTTTATTTATTGCATTTCTATATTTCAAATATTTACTGGAATAATGATATTGCAATTCATACATGAAACATCAGACAATATTTTTTATTTTATTTTAATTGGTTACTTTATTTTATTTTATTTGTGCCTTCAAAAGCTCATTCCAAACTAATTACATTTTTATTTTATTTTTATTTTTTGGCATTTTTTCTGTAGGAGCGTGTTACACAGCACATCAAGTTTAAGACATTAATAAGCCGTTTGATAACGAGCCTGTAAAACAGAATGATGTTGTTCATTGTTGACAATGATAATGATGCTGATGTCAGATTTTCAGATTTAGCTCATTACGGAAGCGTCTGATATGAATTAATGTATCAATGAGAATCAGAGAGGATGTCTGGCAGCATCAGAGCAGCTCTCTAATTAGTGATATTCAGTGGTTTAATAAAGCTGTGAGTCACTGGCGGTTCGTGTAATGAGAGCGAGAACAGCAATTACTAACGGTTAAAAACAGCAGCAGCTCAAAAAGACCATTTCAACACATTTCTAATGCAAAAAGATTTATAATTCCCTGCAAATGTACTGTTCTTGCTCAGTATCTCCAGCACAAATATCTAAATATTCTTACATCCGGATGCATTTACTGGAGATGCACAATGACAGAAGATAAGAACTGTTTAAGTGAAAATAAAGTGAGTTTATGTTTAAAACAAGAGCAAATATCTGCCAATAGGATTAGAAAAATCAACTTAATTAAAACGGAAAACAAGTAGATTTTTTTCTTGTTTGAAGCACAAACTTCACTTGGACACTTCTTATCTTCTGTCACTGTAAATGCATTTCGATTTATGAATGTTTAGATATTTGTACTGGAAAATGAGACGGATATTCTGAAGAAGCAGAAGAAGAACTTTGGTTTCTTTTAAGGATTTGTAAAGACTCAACAGAATCACTCTAACAAACATCAGTGCATCACGGTAAACAGAGTCTAAACAAGCCTCTTCTAACTTCACACTCAAGTCATCTCTCAAACATCTACTTTACAGCATGTTTTTACTGTCCGCGTCAGGAAATAAACAGATTAAAGGACTAAATGTTCTCCTTCCCTCCGTCACAGACTCATCTGCAGTGAGTCTGTGTGCTTCTAGAGCTTCATTTATCATTCATGAAGCCGCTTGAAGCGGACGAGACAGAGACGAATATGTCCTGTGAGCGACAGTGCGCTTGAGAATCTAGTGCACTACAGAGTGACCATGATCAAGCCGCTGACTACTACTGTGTGTCCCATATTCACAAGGGCTGCCGTTATCAAATATTTATTCAATGACAGCATTAATTTATTATTGAAGAAACAGAAGCAGCAGCGATGAGATCAAATGAAGTAGCTGTGATTTCAGTTGTTTTTGACGGATTATCGGCACCGATATTAAACTTTTTTTATGGTTATCGGTATCAGCCATTTTTAAAACTGATAAAACAATTTAAAAGCATTAAAGAACATTTTTGTTAGAGCTCTCTTTATTCTTAATTTTGACATTAATTTTATTAATATATTAAGCTTTTTTATGATTATCGGTATCGGCCATTTTTAAAACTGATTAAACAATTTAAAAAGCATTAAAGAAAGTTTTTGTTAGAGCTCTTTTTATACTTCATTTTGACTTTAATTTTATTAATATATTAAGCTTTTTTATGATTATCGGTATCGGCCATTTTTAAAACTGATTAAACAATTTAAAAAGCATTAAAGAAAGTTTTTGTTAGAGCTCTTTTTATACTTCATTTTGACTTTAATTTTATTATTAATATATTAAGATATTAAGCTTTTTTATGGTTATCGGTATCGGCCATTTTTAAAACTGATAAAACAATTTAAAAAGCATTAAAGAAAGTTTTTGTTAGAGATCTTTTTATACTTAATTTTGACATTAATTTACATTTTTACACCAGACATATATACCAGTCCAAAATATCAGTTATCTGTCTACTTAATCTGTAATAATCGGTTTTGGGTCTGAAAACACATATCGGTTGACTCCAAGATTTCAGCATCACCTTCATTAGCAACGAACACAACGAAGAAGTATGGTTTCACACAAAAACACAGAGCAAACGACACAAACTCAATTTAGGTCCCAGATGTGTGTAACTCAAGTTCAGAATTATCGGTCTGAATTATCACACTAGTTTGAAATAATCTTCTAATCTTCTTTGATATACATATGGATGCCATGATATCGAAGTACTCTAGTGCACTAAAGTGATGCATGATGGTCCACGTTCACATGGGAATCACTGCTGCCGTCATAATGAAACGTTATCGTGTGATTTCTGGTGGAGCCCAAACGAGCCATTACTGAAGAACGACAAACTTTTGATCCACATCGCTGATTACTCGCTCACTCACACACACACACACACACACACAGAGCAGGCTGGCATGAGGATGTATGGGTGTATATTGTTGCTGAATAGGCAGCGAGTGGTTTTTGCTTACTAAACTACAAGCTCATCTAATGTACACACACACACTCACTCAAACACACACACACACACACACACACACACAAACTTCATTTATGTTTTTATGCAGTCTATAGTATTCAGAAAGACAAAGGAATTACATTACGATTGTTAACGGTCCCCTGTTACATTACAGTACATATAATTACACTTACCACATAAACAGTAAGACAGATGACGGAGGATGATGGCAAATTATTTGCAGATCCTCAGCACCACTGACAAATATCTGTAAAATGTGTGGTACGTACTGTTGTGATGAGTGACGGCCAAAGAATTTTAATTTGGAGCTCTGATACAAAGACAGCGAGACACAGTGAATGAGCAGTGACTTGATGAGGACTTAATGAGCGTGCACACACACACACACACACACACTGAATCTGCTTTTGTGCGAGTGAAATGAGTAAATACATGTGGACAAAAAATGATATCTCGATACTGTTCCGGTTTTTCTGGATAACAATGATTAAACAATATTTTGCTGAGTGTGTTTTTGTGCTAAAGACAGGTAAGTCCTTGTCTTAATGAATGATTCATTCAATCATTCGATCAAACAAACTATTCATTCAAAACAGTTGATTCATTTAGAAACAAACCAAGTACCTGTTTAATGAATGGATCACTGAATCACTGACTCAAATGATTCATTTAAAACGGATGATTCATTTAGAAAAACAAATCAAGTCCCTTTCTTAATGAATGGATCACTGAATCACTGGCTCAAATGATTCAATTAAAATGGATGATTCATTTTCAAACAAATCAAGTCCTTGTTTAAATGAATGGATCACTGAATCATTGACTCATATGATTCATTTAAAATGGATGATTCATTTTCAAACAAATCAAGTCCTTGTTTAAATGAATGGATCACTGAATCATTGACTCAGATGATTCATTCAGGAACGAAACACCACAAGTGTTGCACAAATATCCTGACACAGCTTTGTTTGGAACTAGTTTTGTTGACGAAAGAGAAAAAACTGAACATTGTGTCTAAAATGTAACGATTTCACATGGTGCACTTGCTATTATCAGATATTACTTAACTGTATATGTGTGTGTATATATATTTTTTCCTGTCATAAATATAATCATAAGGACATTCTAACTGAATCCAGTGGACTTCATTCATCATGCAGCCAATGCATTTGGACTCTCAAGATGTGTTTTTTTTTGTTTTTTGCATATACTCCTTCAGTCAGCTCTTCCTGTGCGATCAGAGCGTCTGTCAGTCTGTCTGTTGGTTAGTAAACTCATGTGTCTGGTGTGAGGAAGATGATGCTCCAGACAGATGGAGACGGATCCATCAGACTGCTGAACCAGTCTGAACACACGACCTGCACCAGATGATCATCGTCTGCATCTTTCAGTTCAGAGGAAACCAAAAAACAGGAAAAGAAATGCAGCATCTTGTGGTTGATGACTGATTTTCTTCGAAACAGCTTCTGAGATATTCAAGGTGTTAGAGTTAGGGTTATTCACTGGGTGTGAGTGCGTGAGCGTGTGTGTTTGTCGACACAGGCTAAATAAACCACAGATGCGACAGAAAAATTTCAAACGAGTTCAGCTTCCTCTTTCTCCTCCATTGATTTCTGGTTACACAGAACTCACTAGTCATTTAACACAATAACTGAGAAACAACATCCTCTTCTGCCAATGAGAGACAGTTCTGCCAAATTCAGCAGTTTATGCCAGAAATTAGGACAAAATGATTTGGAAGACTTTTATGAGAATTTTATGGTAAAACTGCATTTTCAATTTAAATATATATATATTTTTAAAAGAGCTCCTAGTTTTATGTAGACATGCACAATTATATAATTATATAAAGCAATATCACTGCAAAATACTTATTAATAATATACTTAATTATTATAATTTTATTTATTTTAATGTATTTATATTATTATGTAAATATAATAATATACTTAATTATTATTTTACTTATTTTATGTATTTATATATTTATATTGTTATATGTATTTTATTTTTAACATTATATTGAGCCTAATAAAGAATTTATTATAACAAAACAATACTATAATACTATTATATACAAATAATACTATTGTATTTATAGTATTATTACTGTTGTAATACTATTATAAATAATTATATACTTTATTTGTATGTTATATTGTATGATATATAACTATATATTTTTTAAATTATTTTACCTATCTTTATGTTGTTATATTGTTAGATATAAATATATTTATGTGTATATTTAAATAAATATATTACAACAAAAAAAGAAACATATCACTATTTTACTTGAAAATAGATTTTATTTTAAAATATTATTTTAAAAATATTACGTGAATAAAAAAATAAGAGTATTTAAAAAAAAAAAATTATACTAATGTCCTCGTTTTCAGATGTTGAACCATCAAGCTTTTATTTTTGCGGAAAACTAAAGCTGTTTGATTCAGTTAAACAAACTAAAATCAGCAGCAATCCACAGACAGACGAGCGAAGCTAACAGAAGATCGATTGAGTGTGACAGGAACTAAATCTGGAGCAAACATTGATTTCAAACATGCCGCCCAAAATGCATCCTGATCCAGATATAAATTCATTCAATCGATAGAGATATAAACAGCATGCAAAAGGAAAACACAAAGGAATTTGGGTTCTATGATTTCAATGATGCAGAAAATGTGGACGGATTCACAGAAACCAGTCATAAAAATAATTTACAGTAGAATGCAGAATGTCATTCAGTTTGGATGGCTGTACACTGAATCAAACGGCGATATGAATATAAGAACATCAACACAAGAACTTCATACGAGAGCATTTCAATATTTCATTTGAGAAAACACAGGAACTCACAGATCTTCACTGCAAACCGGTGAAAAAAAAGATTGGTTTAACTTAAACTTTAATTATAACGTACATCATTGTGTAAAGTAAAGTATATCAAAGTTATAATAATAATATAAAAATCTCTGCTGTGCATGCAGCACTTTTTAAAAATTATTAAACAAAGTTGGTTATTTGGAATAAAATAAACATTAATGGAAATAAAATATAAAAAACCTTGAACTTTGTTATTTTTTATTTCATTTAGTTGCCAACAAAAATGGCAAAAACTAAATTACTACAATAACAACTAAACTGGAAAATATAAAATAAAATACAAATTATTTAAAATATGATTACAAACTATAATAGCATCTGATATTTCACGTGACCGCACCTTTAAGATTCAAGTTGTTCTTTAAGAGAATGATTGACAGCTGTGATGACATCAGTAAATGTGTACTGCGTAATTAATTGCGACTGGTGTGTTCTCTGTTGCATCTCTGGCAGGATGAGATGAATCATTACTGTCAGTCTGAGATCAGATCATTTACCACGCTTTCTCTGAGGTTACGACCCACTTTACCAACGCTTAATGTGATTAGTAAATATGAGATGACAACAGCCTAACGCCTGTGACTTTATCACCTCATTAATGAATTAGCTGATGTGTGAAGCGCAGTAAGTTTGGGGGAATGAGTCAGAATTACACAATTACGTCAAGCATCAAAAACACCCACAAATGGCTTATCTTCCTAATTTCCAGAATAAGCAGATACGACCGAACATCCTCTGAAAAACCTCAAGCATATTAGCAGCTTTGCTTTATCCAGCGAACTAATGCGAGCATTTCAGCTAAACACGTTGAATATATTCAGCTAAAGCCGCTGTATGAAGCCATCTGTCATGATGAACCTAAAGCTCTTAATTAATACATCACCGAGCGAGTTACTCTGAGCAAAAACAGCTCCATCAAGCAGAGCGTAAACGTCCAGGTTCAGATAATCTGACGGGATTACAGCACACTTCTGCATCTCCTCCTGAGAACTGCAGGCTACTTTCTTCATGCATTCAGTTCCCAGGCGTTCAGAAAGACAGCAGACGTTGATTTGACCACCACTGTCATTTTCCACTGCTTTCAGCCCATTATTTCACACTCGTTTACACCAATTTAGTCATTCTGGTTGCCACCGGCACTCTGGTTTTACACAGCAATCAGGGCGACAGCACTGTTTTCAATGCCTTGTTAAATGACGTGGGAAAGCAGATTTTACACGACACCGCTGGCAGATGCATAAACACATTTATAGGGTTGCTCTGCTTTTTTAGACGCTCCCCCGTTTCTTTAATTATCCTGCCGAAGCCAGTTCCTGATTAACCCTTGTGCATTGTTCAAATTCACCTCCTTTTCGTTATGTTCGGGATGAAAACATCCACTCAATTAAACTGCCGTAAAAATGTATCAGATTCATATTTTTTTTAAACAAACACTAGAATTTGCTGTTATACTCCATATATAAGACAGAAACTAAGCCTTTTTTTGCACAGGCCTATCTAAAGGGTTAATGGTCCCACCTAGTGATCAACCGTAAAAATAACAAATTTTACCTCTTCCCAAAACGGAAAATCACAAACAATCAAGAATGCATGATTATATGGTGTCATGGCTTTGCAATCAAAAAATGTAGTTATAATCGAAGTCAATGGGGCAAAAACAGCCACCAACAACAAATGAGGAAGAAAAAATTCAAATCTAATGCTGCACAAAAACTAAAAATGCATCAAAGCCAATCTTGTTACTAATCTTTGACATGCCCAAGACTGTGATAAAAGGTAAAAAAATATCCAGTCCACAATCACTTTTTATATTGAAAATAGGTAATTTTGTGTCCCCACCCCCCACAAATCAGTGACATCATTTATGAACTTGGTAATTAAAGAGTTAAAATCTTGGATTTTTTATTAAAAAAACATTTGGTTGTTTTGATCAAGACTAAGGTTGATTAATAGATTTATGCAAAAAAAAAAAAGAAAAAAATATATTTATCTGATACATTTTTTCAGCGGTTTAATTAAGTGGATGTTTTCATCCACAAACATAACGAAAGGGTAGTGAATTTGCCCACAGTGTACCGTTGAGTTTTGGAAAAATTTTAAAATAAGATTTGTCACCAAAAATCATTCCATTAGCTCCAACACAGAGAAAGCTGTGGCCAAAATAAGACTCAACTTTACCCCCTAGTGGACGAAAGCGTTCCCAACAACGCATAAGGGTTAAAAAGTAGTAAAAATCCCATTAGACGGTTGATAGAGAACTTCAAAAGATTGTATGTATGTGATTTTTGACTAAAAAAAACAGCATAATATGTTTGCAGATATTTAGGAAGCATACTTGTTTCCCTGAAAAGCAGTTACTCTGCTTTGAAATGTGCATTCCTTGGTGTATAATGTCTGTTTTTTGTTTTGGTCTGTTTGGCTCCACCCACTGCCAATTTACCCAATAGGATTTTGACATCACGGGTTGCCAGTCAGAGGAAAACACAACATATTGCAGCCATGGTATAACACTTTTTTTTTTTTTTTTTTTTTTTTTTGCTATCTTCAGTTTTTACTATTTATAATAGTGTGATTTTTGGTGAATTGTATTAAAGCTAGGACCAGTTTGACCCACAAAAATCTTTATATTTATTAATTATCATGTAAGTATATGGAAACCAACTTGAAAATGTATCTACAACCAACAACAAATAAGTAAAATAACTTTTTCTTTATTAAACCTCTAGTTAAAGAAATGTATATTTTAAGTGCACTGCGCATGATGTAAATGTTAAAAAAGTCATTTGATAACTTTAAATATCTTTGCAGAAAAGATGTATGAACTACAACTACATCTTGTACAAACTCGTCTTATACATATTATATGTTCAGAAATAATTCAAGGGAAATGCTTTACAAAAAAAAAAACTTCAAAAGTTAATTCAAAATCAAAATGACTGGAGGTAAAATACCAGTAGACTATTATTAACTATAACTGTTCTGTAAAAATAATCAACAGTAGCTTTAGTATAATTTTTTTGGTAATATTTCTATTCAAAACAGAATTCCACAAAAAATCGTGGCAAAACATTACATTCGAATTAAACGATAAAATCATAAAAACTGCCCAGCACTAACACAACACAAAAATAAAACTGCATTTAACCGATATTTTCTAACTGTACGTTTTTCACAAACTGCGCTACTTGCCTTAATGCATTTTCCTTCTATTATTCTGTTTGTATGTTTAAGACACGTTTGCACAAGATGTAGTTCTAGTTCATGCATCTTTTCTGCAAAGATATTAAATAAGTGATTTGTTTTACATTTACATCATGCGTGCTGCATTCGGAATATACATTTCTTTAACTAGAGGGTTAATATAAGAAAAAGAAACTGGAATCATGTTGTAGTTAAATTTTCAAGTTGAATATCAACAATCGGTTAAAAGTTCTGAACATTTAGAGACTTTATGTTTTTCAATATCGCCCAGCCCTATTTTAATTTAGCAATGATGTCTCTTTTAATAATTGACAATAATAACGCTCTGCTCTCGACCAGGTAAATTTTTCATGGCTAAAATACGTAGCAGTTCAGCTCACAGCGCCATCTGTTGGTGAAAATAATTACTACACGACTGCTCCAGTCAGTGACAGGACACTAAAAACTGGGACGTCTGGTCACTTTAGATTACACGGACTCACCTTCATCCGGATCGTTCCTCGATGAGGCCTCTAGCAGGGCAACACTTGCTGCAAATGAAACCCTTTTACGGTTATCCCGCAGGTTCCCGTGGCCGCGCCGTTTGTCGCCCTTACGCTTCTTGTTCTGCATTTCCTTCTCGTAGACGGCCCATCGCTTGAGCTGTTGTGTGCGGCGCTTCTGCGCGGCTCTGAGTCGTTCCAGACTGGGCACCTTATCCAGCTGCTGCAGCTCCGTCAGCAGCTCCAGGTGATTGGCCATGGTGATGATGATGATGATGAAGGTGATGAAGGTGAATCTAGCAGGGACTGCAGCTCCCTGCCAAACCTCCACCCTTCATCCTGAGCCTGGAAGAAGATGAGAAACAACACTCTCATCAATCACATGTAGGGATGTAAAGATTAACCGCGAGCCTTGAGATGATTCAATTCGGTTGAGATGCTAAACAGATCGCGATTCAATTAGGGGAGGAGTTTATATGAATGTATTTCTGAGGGGAACTTACTGTGTTTAGAAAAGTTTACGTAGATGGTATTTTTCTTTTCATCTTGCCTCTGTATAATGCATATTAAAGTTCATAAATGCAGCGCAGCTTTGTTTACAGTGGTAACCACGGACACTCTGTATCTTTTAATTAATATTTACTTCTGCTCTAATACGCCACGTCTATATGAAAAACAGTCAGAATATTCTGTGTTAAAAGGATGCATGTTTTTCAATTACCTATACTGGTCTTAATATCCAAAAATAATATAATGAAATTATTACAGATCTTTGGACAATGGAGTCAACATGGGACTGCATTATGTTCTGCAACATCTAGAAAGACCAGGGACTTATGTGAGGACTCTGTTTGTGGACTTTAACTTTGCCTTTAACATTATCATTCCAAAGCTCCTCCTGCCCAAACTAACACAGCTCTCCTCCGTCTTTCAGTGGATCAACAGCTTCCTGACAGACAGGCAGCAGCTATTGAGGCTGGGAAAACTCACATCCAGGACCTGTATAATTTAGCACTGGAGTTCCTCAGGGCTATGTTCTCTCCCCACTGCTCTTCTCTCTGTACACCAACGACTGCACATCTAAAGACCCCTCTGTCAAGCTCCTGAAGTTTGCAGATGACACCACACTCATCGGCGTCATTCAGGCTAAAACTGTGGAGATGACAGGAGAACCCCCCCCCCCTCTTCCTCCATTCACCATCATGAACAGCACTGTGACTGCAGTGGAGTCATTCAGGTTCCTTCCAGCTGAGGAAGTTTAACCTGCCACAGGAGCTGCTGAAACCGGTCTACTCCACCATCATTGAATCCATCCTCTGCACTTCAGTAACGGTCTGGTTCAGCTGAGCTACCAAATCTGACCTCGGAAAACTACATCCTCCTCTGTGTAAACATGCCTGTCATGGATGATCTCGGCAATGGAGAAGTGCTCACTAACACAGTTTTAGAATATATTTCAGAAAAATAGGCCTTTTGTGTACTTAGAGTTCAGCTCATGAAAAATGGGGGCGAAAACAAAAGTGTTGCGTTTATAATTTTGTTCAGTGTACATATATACCACCACAAACACCGTCCCACAACATCCTGTGCTCATGAACGCATGAAGCTTGTTCGTATGGGGGATGTTGAGCTTGCTCTATATAAAAGCAGCAGCAGAGCCTAATATAACACGTCTCGCTGCTGTAAGTGGGGATTTACCAGTCAATTATCAGGACGCAGGCGGAGACCTTCTGAGGAACGTGGGCTTCACACATTAGAGAGCAGATGAAGACGCTACACTCATCTCTGCTGCTGTGCAATTTTCCACTGGTGAAGTGGGCAAAGCTGCAACACACACACACACACACACACACACATAACTGTCACATCCTGTCACCACCGGACGCCATCGACACACACACTCACACAAACAAGCCTCACCATTTCCTGTGTCTATCGCTGAGACTGATCTAAAACACGTGAATCCTCCAGAGGAGAGAGAGCAGGTGAATCGTGTGTGTGCGAGGGCCATGTTTTCCACTTCTAGCCCACGACACACACAACTTCCCCTCGCAGACGTCTGAACCTGTCACACACAGGTGACACTCAGGACACGAGAGAGACGTGCACTCAATCCAACAGATTCATCCAGCATCACTAACACTTAACAGGAACAGTACATGCTTTCACACACATTGAGGTTCATCTTTGTGAAGCATTAGTGTTTCTATAAACCACAATTACATCACAGAGCAAACACGGGACTCGAGGTGTGCGATGCGGAACTTTTACGATAATACTGCGATTGTTGTTTTGAATGTGTGTGAGCTGACACCATGCATGAGTCCATGCACTGACTGTGTGCTGTAGCTTCAGTCAAATAATAAAGGTTCTTCATTAGCACTGATGGTTATGTGAAGAACCTTTAACACACAGGTCCTTTAGAGTGGAAAAATACTCTTTCGATCATTCAAACATTAATATGGAAAAAAGAACTGACCAAAATGCAAGTGAAGCAAATTTAGTTTGAAACAAAAAATCTCTTTGCAGTTCAATACTGAATGCATGAGTGTTATGAACAAATCCTTTGAGAGAATGATTCAATGGCCACTTGCTTTGTTTCTAAATGAATCAGCAATTTTGAACTAAGCATTTAAACGAATGATTCAATGACTCTCATTAAGACAAGGACTTGCCACCATCTACTAGAGCAGTGGTTTTCAACCTGTGGTCCGCGGCCCCCTAGTGGGCCGCAGTGGTATTGCAGGTGGGCCGCCAATTATTTTCTGTTCATTTCCAGTCCATTCTAGGGCTGTGCGATTAAAAGAAAACGTCCTAAAATCACGATTTGAGCGTGCGCATATGCCTAACTCCAGGTTCACACACTGTCTGTGATGCGCCTTTTTTCTGAGCCAATGTTGACGGATCAGAGCGTTCTCACTGCGGTAAAAGGCTAGAAATAAAAATGTGCAAAAATAATTCATGTCTAACACATGAGCATAGAGTGAATTTGTTAGTGAACAGGATGCAGTTTAAGTGAGAGGAGACACGTTTTAAGTGTGCACACTCTCTCCTCGCAAAGCAGCGTGTATCTGAGCAAGCACGACCGGTTTTGTGACAGAGCAAAGGAAATCTGCTGCAAACAGAGAGATTCGCACTCGTGCATTATTTTAATGTGCTTTCGCGTTATATTTATGCGCTCTCACTGCTGACCGCATACACATACTGTATACACACTGCAAATACCTGAGGCACCGCTACAATTAATGAGCTCTATGAACAATGCATGGCAAAAAAGAAAAAAAAGTCCCTGTATACAGGATTTTTTTTTAAGTCTATACATTTTTTTTTTACATCTTCACTATAGTGATAATTTTGACTTATGTCTGTTCTAGAGATGTTACAAATTTTTGATAAAGCTTTGATTGGTTTTCTTTTGGAAATATGTTTCAAATTAATCCTGAATGCATTTATGACTGTAAAAGCACAATTGCAAAATTGATCAAAAAATCGCGATAGTTTTTTTTTTTGTCCATATCGCACAGCCCTAGTTTATTCAATAAATATAGTTTAAAATCTAGCTTCTGAGTACTAAGTTATTAACCCAACAATAGCGGGGTCAGTTAATTTTTTTGAAGTGGGCCGCGCAAACATATGTGTTTGGTTGTGTGGGCCGCGAGTTGAAAAAGGTTGGGAACCACTGTACTAGAGGTTTAAACTTTTTATATTTCATACGTCAATATTCACATTTTTATATTTTTAAAACACTTGTAATGTAAGAATTTGACAAAAATGTTGTATACAACAATTTTTGAAATATCGAACTGCAACAGAGAGAGTGTGTGTGTGTGTGTGTGTGTATGAGAGAGAGAGAGAGAGACAGAGAGTGTGTGTTTGTGAGTGATTGTATGTGTGTGTGTGTGTGTGTTAGAGAGAGAGAGAGACAGAGAGAAAGTTTGTTTGTGAGTATGAGGGAGAGAGTGTGAGTGTGTGTGTGTGTGTGTGTGTGTGTGTGTGTGTGTGTGTACGTAAGTGTTTGAGTGAGTGTGTGTGTGTGTATTAGTGAATGTGTGTGTGTGTGTAAGTGTGTGTGTGTGTGTAAGTGTGTGAGTGTGTGTGTGTGTGAGTGAGTGAGTGAGTGAGTGAGTGAGTGAGTGAGTGAGTGAGTGAGTGAGTGAGTGAGTGAGTGTGTGTGTGTATTAGTGAATGTGTGTGTGTGTGTGTGTGTGTAAGCAATACGCACCAGAGAGAGTGCAGGTGCACTGAGAGGATAACAGCATCAAAGACACACACACACACACTCTCTCTCTCTCTCTCTCTGCTGCTGGGTCACACAATGCGCAGCTACTAGAACATACAGTCAGTTTCAAAGAGGACAAAAACATTCTGCACAAATAAACCAGAGAATCAAACTCCATTTCCCTGTGTGACCCCGTGACCTGATGACATCAGCTGATCAGCTGACACTACTGCACCCCCGTCACAGGTCCCGGAGTATACCTTTAGTCCTTGGTGCAGGAAAAAAATATCCAAAACTATCAAAACCGGGACATCATCATATGCAGAATTTGCTGCACCACAATGCCCCGCCCCCTTAGTTATTTCAAACAATATGCCCCGCCTCTTCTTCCCATCACACTGAGAAACATGTCAATGCAACTCACATTGATGTTGATCTCATGCAACACTGCTGATGAATCTACACGCTCCGACACGCTCAAGAACCCCAGCGATCACCTGCATCTGACATCAGAAGCTCATCAGAGATTATTCTCATAATCGTAGTTGTCAAAAATGTAAAAATAATAAAATTTCATATCTGAGAGCGATCGCACAGCTTATGTCTAATCTAATCAACACCCAACATTGTACTTCATCAGATCAGATTAGTGCAGAATCTCATTCATGAAGCCAGATAACGTCCACTGACCCTCATCAGCAAACACACTGCATGATGGGACACAGAGAGGTCGGTCAGGAGAGTATCAGACACTGGTGAAGGTCAGCGGTGTTGGGTTCGAGCAGGTTAACTCCTGATGTGTCAACAGTGCTGATCTGTTTAGAGCCAGAGGATACTTACAGGCTGTTTTCAGCACTTAACAACATTACAAGAGCCGCGAGCGCCCGCTGATCTAATGAGAAGAGTAGGAATTAGATTACCTGATGTTACACACACACACACACACACGCTCCTGAGGGAAACTGGAGGAGAGCAGAGATAAGACAGACTCCTTCAACACTGTCAAACACAACCATATCATCACAACTCTGATGATATAACATGAAAGGTGCTTGACAATATATTTATAATAACACAATACACTGGAGCGATTGCAATCCTCGGGCAAACAGAAAGATAAGACGCTGTAGAAGTCGAAGACTTTAATGCTCGCGGATGAAATCGCAAACGCAATGACATCTGAAATAAATCGTCAGCATGTTTTAAAGTCTGGCTCTATTACATGTGATTGTATTTTGATATGTATGAATACTACTGTAAGATGTAAGTTACACACTGAGGAAAAAATGCATCTCAAATGCATTAAACGTGCATCTAAAAGAAATACAAAATAATGAGACTTTAATATGTTAAATATCTCCCATCAGGTCAGATTCCTGTTCACGCCAGCTGGACAAAACTCAGGATTCAAACTTAGTTTGACCTCTGACCTCTTCACAGCACACATGTGACCCTGAGCTCCTCACACACACACACACACACACATGAACAGTGTGTGAGGGGGAAAATGTGGTTAACAACACATCATAAAATAAACTCAGACAGAGTGGTCAGGTCAGAAAACCACCATAAACCAGTTTCCCCCGTGATGCAGATCATTCGTACTGAGTTAAAACGACTACACAAGCAGACAGAGATCGTTCCTGCTGGATCTGTGTTATTCTCCAGTCAGTCTGACGGATGAGTATTTCTAAAGAGTTAAAGATTTCTGCATGCAGTGATAGTTTCTGCTTCAAGTCCTCGACAACTAGGACGAGAAATCCAACCTGAATACATCAACCTTCAAGAGAGCGCATGCTCAGGCTGTTTCTGGGTCAGTGTCTCCCAGTTATCAGCCCAAACCAGGCCAGATACAGAACGACCGGTTACCTGTGACAGACTCAATCACTGATCACCTGCATTGATATAGAGACACACGGCTGCGGCTGATGCTGTAAGAGCCTTCATTAATAATACACATGGACAAGCAGACAAGCCTCAGGTTTCAGGATGTTACTAGTGTTTACTGAACCGAAGACAAAGGCATCTCCGCACAAATGTCATGCAAACTAATGGTGGCAAATTAAATGAAGCTTTGTCTATTTCAGGCCTATTACACACACACTGACATCCTCTGAGAGATGTGTCCAGTCCAAACCCTCCACAGACTGACTTCTGTCTCTGCTGTGACACGTATAATTCAGCCGAACATCCACGAGTCCAAACACACTTCCACAGGCGTCTCGGTCACACTCCAGCGCTTCCTTATTGCTGCTCAATTCACATTTCCTGCCAACCCATCGCCGGCCATCGCTCGAGGCTTTACGATGATTCTGTCAGCGTCAGGCACGTGCAGCACCACCTCACTTTAACCGCTCTGTTATCTCCTCCATCGCTCTTCTACATGACACATTCGTTTGAAGACACGCTGGCGATTCTCTCTAGATTTAAAGCTCATTAAAGAGTCTCTCGTCTGCTCCTGAAGCACAGGACACTGGGCTGCTTTTAAAGCTCCTGCTTTTAGAGTAATGATTGGGTTTTCATTAATATTTCACACCGGATGGACATCTCGACCCAGCAGGGGACCAAACAGGTCTCAAGACTGAAGTGGACAACAAGTAGGCCATAAATGAATAAAGATACGGATGCATGCATGTGAATAACAATACCAGTCTGCACATGCATGCACTGCTGCTGTGCACAGCTCTGCTGACTGTCAAACACACACACACACACACACACACACACACACACACACACACACACTCCTCCGGCCGAGCCGCCTGGTACAGGAAGGTACAAGTAAAGGCTAGAAGAATGAAGCTCTCAGAATATCTGACACCGAACCCCATCCGGACAAATAAACAATCCGCAGACGTTACTGTGAAGAAGAGCAGATGTGTGAGAGTCGGTTAAACCTCTTATTGCTAAAGAAACTTCAGAAAGCCACACTTCACACTGACGTGTTTTAACCCTGCACAAGGAAACATCTCACACTTCTCATTTTGAGGGTTAACAGAACTTGCCAAGACAGAATGTTACAGTTAATCCACAAGCTGCTTTAGTGTCTTATTAAAGTTGCAATAAAACTGAAGTAGCGACTGATGTTTGTGATTATTTGTTTGAGTGTAAAGGATTATACCAGAATTTTTTTTTAATGCTGGGCGGAGCTTGGCTCTGTGCATTGGTTGTTGATTGGATGTTTGGATGTGGGCGTGGCTCTCAAAAACATGTATGCAGATGAGCGTGAGTTTAAGAGCATGAAATGATTGGAGAAATCCTGCATTCGTTACCAAAGACAAGATCATCCATTCATGTTATTCTGATTCAACATTACCAGATAAAAAAAAAATGATATGCATGTATGAATCTTCCACAAAATGCATGAAAATAGACGGCATGAATTTACATTTCATGCCAGCTTTATTTTATTTCCTTTTAAAGCTGGATTAAGATAATCAAATCATTTAGCTCTGTTCGTCCAACTTTAGTTTGATTTCAATGGACTACAACTTTAAAAAGACATTACTGCTTCAGTCAGTTTGAATTGAAATCATCAACACGCTCACCATTAACACAAGACACTTTTACACTGGTTTACCACATTTGTGAAAAATTACAGCATAAAGCAACCTGTTGAAAATGTTGAGTTTGTGAAATACCAGTGTGAAGAAAATCATGAACTTAAACCTTGTCATATCTGTCTGTATGACTTACGTGTCCTTATCAGAATTACAAAACTCATGACATTCGTCCATGTTTCTACTGGAATATGAAGGTGGTAGTAAAAATGATGAAGAACTGTTTAGATTGAGTAAAGCTGTAGCACTGGCACGTGTCTCACTTCGACTACAGTCAACATGATGCAGGGTTAGAATCAACCCAACGTTAAGTTTCTCATGAAAATGCAGCAGCAAACTGAAACATGCATGCAATCTTTGAAACACTTGTGTGTTTTGGCTTGAGTTCACCCAACAACAATGCAAGGAAAAGTCTTCTACAAAGTCACTTCGGCACCAGCAGCTTCCTCACACACACAGTTACCGTCCCGGCCCGTGAGGTCACTTCCTGTACAGGATGTAAGGCGGCATCTGATTGGCTGAGAGTGTCATTAATAGCTCTCACATGGGGCAGAAACGTATGTAAACACACACACACACACACACACACACGGTCTGATGGGTGAAAGTCACAGCAGACTGCGCAACATCAGCCACCTCCTACATCAGCCTCTGGTCACGACCAACAGCGTTCTGACATCCTTTTGACACATACAACTGAAAAGCCCTTTTGTTAATGTTAGAAATGTTTGTGTCTGTCATGGCTCAGCAAAAAGGGGTATGTGTGGGCCGCTTGCTCTCCAGAGCACAGCAGAGGTAGTTTATTGCAAATGCAACCAATAATAATCACAAAAATATCAAAATAATAACTTAAATTTATGCTGCGTTGCAAAAAGCTGTGCTGCAGCATTGCATCTGTAACCCTGCAGCAGATGCATTGATGCACCGACACACACACACACACAGTTTTAATCTCATACACCCATGTTAAGCTGTAACGCGCGCTGTAAACAGGTCTGTGCTCAGATTAAACTCGCGGTGTAAAGCGGGGTCACTGTTCAACTCAACGTCTGCAGCAAACGCAGCACATGGATTATGCAGCCGCAGGTGTTTGTGAAAAATCCAGAGACACAGCACTTCTCAGAAAAACAGCTTCTGATGTCAATCACCATGTGTGGAGCATATTAATTCATAAAGATGTCTTCAGTTTCACCAGGCCTGTTAATATTACATGAGTTACAATCTCATTTCTGCTGCTGGAATTATTCAACAGCACAAATGTCACATCAAAACAACATCAGAGGATCATCGTGGGATCTCATCACTTACGTTTACAGCCAATATCAGAGCAGGAAACAAACTAAAAGCCTGTTCGCACCAGGACAGATATTCAGTGTGATAAATATTTTAATTTGAATGAACATATGCAACAGATTTTTACAAAGAGGTGATCGCTGCAAAGAAAACGTTAGTGTTTAGTATTTTAATAAGTGACAGTGAATCTGGATCTTATCTCTGTACTCTTGTATCAAGGTGTTGTTTGATAAACATGTAGGGAATACAAACATCCCAATTACATTTTATAACGTAAATACTATTTTGACTGACTGTTTGATCTTTTCTTCGTAACATTTTTAGTTACATAGCATTTTTGCATTTCTTATTTTCTAAATGTGTCATCTACTGACAGACAATAAATGTGCATAACCTTTTAGACCATCTCTCTTTTTTATGTATTGGAAAAATTGGACATGTAGGTCATGTCTGAATAGCAATTAAAAGTCGCAATGAAATGGAACGAGCCACATCTTTTGTATCGCGACGTACATCTGAGTGCAAAAGGTTATCAGAAAATAAAAAATAAAAATAGGGCGGGGACTCGTTTCTGTCTACCAGATGTTGATTGGATGTTAAGATGTGGGCGTGGCTCTCAAAAAAAGGAGGCCTGCAGCTGATTGTAAGAAAGGGGCGGAGTTTAAATATACAAATGATTGGCAGCTATCACCAGAGACAATCTGTCATTTCACAGAAAATGATAAGAAAGCACAACTGAAAAAATGCATTGGTGAATTGTTCACAGAACATCAGTGCATTAAGAAAATAAGAGCAAACGTATATTTCTGGGATCAGACAGAACAATCACACACACCTGAACAATTCATAAAGCCTTTAAACGTCTCACTTTAATACACCTGATAAAAGAATAAGCTCAGACGCCACTGAAGCCTTGCTGTTTAAAGAACAGTGCTTTATAATCCTGAGCAGACATCTCGATTTGAAAAGAGGAACATTCTTGAGGACGTTATCTGTCTGACAGGCATGTCAATATTACATAAGTCAAATAACCCGCAGTCGTTATCTGTATGAGTTTATTCAGAGGAGAAGGAACTGGAGCTCATGCAAACGATAAACAAACGTTATTCTAATGCCAAGTTGTTCGGATTATTTTCTCTGAGAAGTAATAAATCATGAGTGATTTTAGCCGAGCTGAAAAACATCGTCTCTTTTACCAAAAAACAAAACAAAACAAAAAACAAGTACCACAGTTTAGGTCATTTACCCTGGTAAAACCAAGGTATTCTTTGTAAATATCATTAACATGCCAATATCATACCAAAATACCATGGTTTCACCACCTGACACCACTGAGAATCTACTTTTTACTTTGTTTACATTCCATAGATGTATCATAAAGATAACTAAACACAGGATGTGGGTAAAATATCGGTAAAAGTAACAAACCGTTTAAGTAACGAACGTTACTGATATACAACTACAGCTTCAAACAACAGAAACAAGGTAACATTAGTATTATTAACAATACTATTATGTTATATCGGCAACTAAAGTTTAACAAATATGCCGATAACTAACGTTATTGTTCGACGCTCCGATTCAAAATAGCGTCGCATCCGAACCAAATAACGGTCCCGCATTCGCTCTATTGACTAATCACAGATCGACACTCACACATTCGGACAACATCACCCAGACTGAGACAACTTAAACGAAATATATAAACAGAAACACGCCGCAGTGGAAAGTACACGAGCCGTTTAACGGACACAAGCGTTCACAAAGTTGCCGAGGAGCGCGAGGAGGCGGCTGGAACGACCTCCCTTCCTCCCCGAGCTCCTGTGAGGAGACAAGCCCGCGCTGCTGTCTCTCCAACGGTTTTCGCGGGTAAACGAGTTCCAGCGGCAGAATCCGCGTGACGTGTGCGTGTTACTTACCGCGCGCGCGAAAGGCCGTTGTAATCCAAATGTTAATCGCGGGAAAGTGCGCTGATGTGTGGAGCGTGAAGTGAAGGACGCTGGAGAGCTCGAGCTCCGGTCTGAAGTCACTCCTCCCGGGCGGGGCCAGACAGCCGTGACCCGCTCACATCCTCCAGGAAATCACTCTCATCTTCTTCTCATGTCTGTCTGCTGCCGGTAAACGCATTCACACTGTACAAACATCACCCGACCGATATCGGCCTATAACAATTAAATCACCACACTGACAAAGGTACCATGGTAAAACCTGGATCATGTTTTGTTTTATTAAGGATCTGATATGAAATTGTTCAAAAATAAAAAAAACTGAAGAGCACCGACACTAAACTAGCCTTAAACAAACGAGGTTAAAACAAAAATAACATCAATACAATTGTAAATAAATATAATTAAAAAAAGATTATAATAACATGGAAATACATGAATATTGTAATCATTCTGCGTAGTTTCTGTGATTGTTTTTATTGTTAGCTAATTTAGCTGAAAAACAGCTGTTTTCATGCTGTTTTGTTCATTTATTATTTTTAGTGCTTCATAGCACAAGAACACAAAGCAGATATAGACTTATTGGATAGAGAAGGCAATGGTTATCAAATAAAGAATATTAAAACTTCTTTAAAGACTAAATGTCTTGGCTTTATTGCTATATTTATGTTTCAAAAACACTAAATAATTGCTTTTTCTGACAGAATTTACTACAATCAATGTGAAATTCAAATAGTTTTTGGTTTTGATCGAAGTATATTAACCAACCAACAAGGAAATTATGGTTTATAAACGTATAAAAATAAATACAGAATTAAATCGCAAAAAAGGAAACCGTTCACTAGAGGCACCAAAAAACAAAAAAAAAAGTAACTCATTTTAAGTGCTTAAAAAGTTTTATTGTATAACCATTCATTTTCTGACTTGCAAATATTTTGCGTTATTTATTTGATTTCACCCTGTTTGTTGTTAATTTATTGACAAGAACAAAAACAATGTTGGTTCCTATAAATAAATAAACTGGGATTTAAAATTGCAATGTCATTACAGTAAAGAAATTAAAATTTTCAATAAAGGGCATCTGTAACATTGATTTCCCTATTGTATTGTGACATTAAATGCAACTATTTAAAACAATACAGAACAAAAACAATGCTAAAGAAGTAGAAGAAATAGACAGGAATGGGAAACTGTAAGACCTGTACAATGAAAGAAATTATCTTCTCTATTAAAGGCAACACCTGCCCTCCAATATTGATTTAATGGGTGCTGATGAAGCTTTATTGAACATAATAGTCTGTTTATACAAATGAGGCGTGACACCAGTGTTTATCCAAATGAAACATATGCAAGGATAACAGCGTTTGATATTCTACTGGTCTCACCACATATCCCTAAAAACTAGGTCAGCACTGAGTGTGTGAGGTTGTGTGTGTGTGTGTGTGTGTCCTCTTAAGATGGTGACTGAGAGCAGCTCTCTTCAATCTGTGCATATTTGATAAGCATCATCATCATCTTCCGTCTCTTTCTGCTGTATAATGTGTGTGTCACAGACAGACGGTTTCCCCGCAGGGAGAGAGAGAGACGGGTGAGGAGACATTAGTGAAGAAATGACTGTGATTATGGGATGCATATTTCAAACATGCTAGTTCTTATGTGAAATCCAAGCGCTATGAACAGAAATACTGCAGATAGCCCGGCAAGAGGTGTTCATTTTTGCAGCATCATTTCTGGGACAGCGGTAAAATCTCAGCCTGCTACTGAAACTGGAATCACACATGAATGGTGCCACGTGTAATGTACTGCAAATCATCCCATCTCCTGCGTGTCGAAGGGTTTCTTTGTGCCGTATCGACTGGTTTTGCAGCTGAACAGGCACTTAAGGGTCCAATCGGACACTTCATCAAAGCATCCCATCGAGACCTTCAGCATGTCAGCGTGCCTTAAATCATGTCCATCTGCTTAAGCACCCTCCAGACAATCCATTACATATCGATTAGAGCCACACGGATCACAATTATGCACATGCTTGTATTGTACTAGTGCTGATAGTACATTGAGTTATGTCTGCACTTAAGTATTGCATATCATAAACTACACTAAAAGCTTCCTCTCAGCCTGAAATTCTGCTTTAACCACAGTAATCTTTCTACTTGTCTTCCTTCATTTCACTGAAGTCTTTTCAGAGCAGAGCACAAAGAGTCACAACCACATGAACTGGACTTCATGTTGACACAAGCTCTTTGTCAGGTCAGGTCAGCCGTCAGACGGATGAGAATATAAATAGTTAAAGATGAGTCGTAAGTTTTAAAGCTTCTTCTGCAGCTGTCCTGAGCTCCTCAGAAACGCTCTCGGTTTCTGTCTGTCAGACTTCACGCAACTCTGAGCAGGTGCAGTCAGACGCAGCACTGGGAAACTCTCATGAATAAAACACACCGCGTCGACACAACACACACTCAACCACAGCGCTCGAGCGTAGTCTTCATTCAGATGCCTAATCCATAATCTCATAATGCTCATTAGATTTTATAAGCACAGCAGTCAGCGTTCTTCAGACATTGACTGTCTGCATAGTTACTCGTGTTTACTAAGACCTAAGCAACCATTCTAAACACATTTTAATTTGCAATTAAGCTGACATTTTATTCAAAAAGACTGACATTGCATTCAAAGTAAACATTTGATAAGTTTATGCATTTCCTGTGAATCAAACCTAGCAACCTAGGAATGAACACCCTAGCAACAGCCTAGAATTCCTTAGCAACAACCCAGAACTCCCTAGCAATGGCATAGCCGCAATCAAGAATTCCTTGGTAACACCCTAGCAACAACCCAGAACTCCCTGGCAACACCTTAGCAATGCCCCATATCTCCGTGGCAACACCCTATCAACAGCCCAAAACTGCCTAGCAACTCCTCGGAACACCTTGCCTTACCTCAAATGCTCTGCTGTTAGAGGTATATGAATGAACACACTAGCAACAACCCATAACTCCTTAGCAACACCCTAGCAACAACCCAGAACTCCCTGGCAACACCCTAGCAATGCCCCATATCTCCGTGGCAACACCCTATCAACAGCACAAAACTCCCTAGCAACTCCTCGGAACACCTTGCCTCACCTCAAATGCTCTGCTGTTAGAGTTCCAAGAATGAACACCCTAGCAACAACCCAGAACTCCATGGCAAGACCCTAACAATGACCCACATCTCTGTGGCAACACCCTAGCAATGCCCCATATCTCCGTGGCAACACCCTATCAACAGCACAAAACTCCCTAGCAACTCCTCTGAACACCTTGCCTCAGCTCAAATGCTCTGCTGTTAGAGCTACAGGAATGAAAACACGTGCAACAACCCATAACTCCTTAGCAACACCCTAGCAACAACCCAGAATTTCCTAGCAACAACCCATAACTGCCTGGCAAGTCCCTAGCAAACAGCAGGACTTCCTAGTTACACCCCAAAACTTCTTAGCAACAACCCAGAACTCCATAGCAATGCCCCAGCAATGGGCCATATCTCCATGGCAACAGCCCAAAACTCCCTAGATACTCCTCGGAGAACTCCTTGCCTCACCTCAAATGCCCTGCTTTCAGAGCGACAGGAATGAACACCCTAGCAACCACCCAGAACTTCCTGGCAGATCTCTTGCAACATTCCAGAACTCCATAGTAACACCCCAGAACTTAGCAACAACCAGCAACTCCCTGGCAACACCATAGCAACCACTAAGAACAGCTAAACTATGGTTAAGTAAAGATAATGGCACGTTATGTTGAGAAAATGTCCGGTTAGGTTATACATTGAACTTCACAAACATTTTGACACTTTGAGTCAGATGAGATGAGCAGATAATAACATAAAACAGTCTCTAATATTAATGTTTTACAAACAGCAGTTGCCAGTGTAGCCTGTCATACAGTGTATTTTGTCAGTGTTGACCCTGAAGCACCACACGAATGTGCCAGAGCCGTCTGTCACTCACTCCACCGTTCCTCTGATCAGTGTCTTCAGAAGCACAGGAGGGTTACTGTTATCGTTACTGATGTCAGTCAGATCAGTGCGGTCATTCATCTGAACACAAACCATGAATCAGTCCATTACTGCGGTCAGACACACTAATCAATGACTCTCAGTGACCTCCTCTTCAGGAACGGCTCAAGACATTTACAAACTGATGAATGATTCATGTTCAGAGTCGGTGTCAATTAGTCATGTGTGGTTTGATTTCTTGAAGAGTGGAACAGTGATGCTTACAAATTATAATTTATAATTAGTTCCTTTTTGCTAATTACAGAAGAAAGTGCAATTTAACACAATTCCTACATTAATTTGAATCCTCATGTATTAGACTACAATGAAACAGGTTATTTCTTCAAACATCACTTGTGAATTTATTTTCTGTCTTGTTTCATGTGCTCCATTTTCCTGTCCTCATCCTGATGTAGTTTAACTGGAGCAGATACTGAACATGAGAAACAACAGCGCCACCTAGTGCTTTATCTCTATTATCTTCTTGATGTTACCGTTATTTTTATATATGCAGCATAAATAATGAATTTTGTTTGGCCATCAGCTGAATTAAATGAAACTTCTGTTCCAGTGGATATTCTAAATAAAAACACTGAATCACGATTAACAGCACAGTAATCCACAGAAAAGATGACGTCAGATTTAGTGACAGTAACATGTCTAAATCTGATCTGGATCTCACTGTGCAAACCGAGTTGATGTTCTCCTCATCAGAGTGAGCGAATCTTCAGGAAAGAGTGTCTTGAGTCGTTCCGCAGATGCAGTTTGAGAGTTCTGCTTTAATGAAGTCATAGGACGGAAGCGGCTCTGAAATATGTGTACAACTAAACCGACTTCAACTTACCTGAGAAGTAAAACCACACAAGTTACAGCTTCACTAAGTGCATACTGTCTCGCTGTATTGACTGATTTGAAGAGAAAACCACAACTGCATTAAGTCGTTCTTTAAGAACATCAGGGATCACGAAGCACCTCTGACACTGCTGATGGATGCTCATCTTTTAGTTTCTGCACCTCACATCAGATTTATTATTGACTAGAAGACACAGAAAGACAAAAGCCGGATTGATCGCTGTGAGAGGCAGCGTGGCATCGTTTGACCTCTGAACTCACACACGATCAATCACAGCACTTGAGCTTCTTGCAGTAATGGTCTTTAAACAAGAACACTTTTAACAAGAATGAGTAGCATGCAAAAACTACACTATCAAAACCAATAGCATGTGTTAATATTAATGAACCGGAGCTAACATGAGCATTTTTATTATCTAATGCTACTTGAGATTAATAAGCACCTTAAGAAATGTGCTGCTCATTGTTAATGTTAATGCATTAAATCTACTGAGACTCAACAATTTAATACAGAATGCTGGAGTGTTTTAGATACTGGTATATACGAGTGTAAAACATTTATACACATGCTCTTTGACTGCTTTAGAGTTTTTTTCCCATTACCTTTGATGAAATCCAGTGAATTTAGCGTCGAATCTGATCAAATGTGCGCTTTATAGATGAGAAACATGAATTAAGATAGACAATCATTCAACACAGACGCTGCAGGAGTCTTTGAGTTCTCTTTTATATTCTTAAAAACAAACAGAAAATCAGAGATTAAATGGAATTTACAGTAGACGTTCGCAATCATTGTGCACTTTTAAATACCTCAGATACTTTCTGCACGGCGGTCAACAGAAAAACACAACGAGGAGGAGAAGAAGGAGCTTCAACTTATCCACGGGAAAAGAATCACTGAATATATAGATTATTTCTTATAATCCTTACATCACTTATATAAATATACTGAACCCAGAACAGAAGATTCATCTGAGAGAGAGAGAGAGAGAGAGAGAGAGAGAGAAACAGCGCGATACAGAAGTCCACAACAGCGTTAAGGCAAAACAGAAAGCAAGAAACGCTAGAAAGTGAAAGAGGAAGAAATCCAAAGTGAACAAATGAGAGAGAGAGAGAGAGAGAGAGAGAGACGGAGGCTGATGGAGGAAACAGGAGCACGTTCATGTATCTCCAAACCTGCTGGACTTCATTTCTTCTGCTTGGGAAGAACATCTGAGCTTTATTGAGCTCCACACGTGAGAATAAAGTACCTTGAGACTCCGTTTGTGCTCTGCTTAAATAAGATCAGACAGGTTTGGAATGACATGAAGGCGAATAAATGAAGATAAAATCTGAACTATGCTTTTAAAGGAATAGTTCACCCCAAACAAACAAACAAACGTTTGTCTTCATACCTATATGCATTTCTTTCTTCTAAAGCAGCATTGATGTGAGAAACGCTGGCAGACATTTCTGGCTGCCGTTGACTTCCACTGTATTTCCACATTTCCAATGGGAACTGGTTTGATTGCCGACATCCTTCAAAACATCTTCTGCTCCAGGGAAGAAGTTAAACGATATGAATGTGCGCTAAAGAAGACATGATCGTCATTTCAGTTCATCCCAAAAATTAAAAATCTATGATTCACTCACATTGATGTCATTACACACCCGTAAACGTTTCCTTCTGTTGCAGAAGCAGGATATAAAGAACACCCACCAAAGGTTCCCACTGACTTGCACTGTATCTCCACAGAATGGAAGTCAATGAAAACCAAAACGTTCTTCTTTAATGTTTCAGAGGAGAGAATAAATCATGTAAGTTTGGAAAACATGAATGGGAGCAAATAAATGACAGAATTGGGCAAAAAAAGTGTGATGTTACCCTCATGTCTGTATGAAGCGCAGAACACAAAATCATAAAACCGCTGGAAATGAAAAAAAAGGTTTTGATTCAGGAAACCAACGTTCTTCTAAATATCTGTTTCTCAGTTCCGCAGAAGAAAGAAAGTCACACGGGTTTGGAACGACATGAACGTGAGGTACTGAAACGTTACTGTCCCTTTAAGACTGTGTCACATGTGCTCTTCTGTCAATGATACAAAACGATAAAAAGATCCCTAAGGAACACCAGGATGATCTCTTCCCTTGGACATCTCTCTCTCTCTCTCTCCTGACTCACTGTGAGCTCGCTCGCTCCAGCACGCGCAAGTCGTAGTTCTTTTTGGTGGCGCGCAGTTTAAACAAACCGCTGTTGTTGAGTTTGAAGGAGGCGCTCTGAGCCGCCATGGTGTTAGGGAACACGGCCACCACGGTGTAGAGGTGAGCGGGGTCCCTGGGGTCTCCTCGTCCCCCGCCGGGGCCCCGGGGACACTGAGGGTCCTTCAGCCACTGGATCTTAGCACCGCAGAGCGAGAGCTGGTTGAAGAGCTTCTCGGCCTCCAGACGAGAGATGCCCTCGGGGAGATCTGTGACCTCCAGCACACGACTCACCACTAGAGGGAGACACACAGAGAACACAGTAGTGATGACGTCTACTGAGGGCACTGCACTGATGAATCAAAGCCACAACCAGTGCTGGGTACATTACTCACCAACTCTAGCCCATTAGAGATTACAGTAACTAGTGCTGTCAGAATTAACGCGTTAAAGCATGCAATATATATACTTTTTATATCAACGTCATACAATGCAGTGTTTCCCCTGGTGCTGATAAAAAGATAATAATTTATTAAATAATAAAAAATATATATACACACAAATAAGTTATTTTAATACTTAAAAATGAAGTACTTCCTCTTTGTAGTGTCAGAACCCAGATGACGTGTAATCAGTTCCTACCCAGCACTGGTCACAACACTGTGTTTATATGAGCATGTCACAGGGACAGGAACTGATGTCACAGGGACTTTACATGAGCAGAAGGACTGGGGTCAGGAGTTAGTGTTCGGTCTCTTACCCACGTCAGTGGTCCCGAGGTCTGTGGAGGCAGATTTGAGTGTTTGTCTCTTCCCCCGCGCTCCGTGCTTCATCACTCCCTGACTCTGAGAAACACAGACACACTGTGAACTACAGACGGAGAGATGTGCTTGTCTGTATAAACATGCATCAGTAATAACGTGTGTACTGAATTTAATCTTTCAATATCACCGTTTTAAAGGCATGAAGTGTTTTAACATTAATCGTTTTAGAATGCATGCAATCATTTTATTCTTTTGAGAAGTGATCTAAGAAGTATTTGTGGATTGCTACAAATTGAGCGGCTTGTTCTGCGTGACTGAAAAAGTTCACTAAATAGATCTGAGCTCCATCCATGACAAGACTGGGTAGATCTTGAAAATGACACAGTTCTGTTCATTTGGCAATTATTTACAGATGTCAATAATATCAATGCACTGTAATTATACATATAAGTACTGAATGATATTAATTAACTACATGTACTTAGCACATGGCTAGGTCTGGATTAGGGTTACTTGCATGTAATTATGCATAATTAATTGTTATTATAATAGTAATTACATGTTACATATGTAACAAGTACATCTTAAAATAAAGTGTTACTGAAACTGTTTTTCTTCAACACACACACACACATGCACGCACGAACATGCACACAAACAGACGCACACACAAACAAACAGATGCACACACACACGCACACAAAATACGCACACACACACAAACAGATGCGCATGTGCACACACACACACGCGCACACACATGCACACGCGCACACATAAACAGACGTACACACACACAAACACATGCACATAAAGGACCCACACACACAAACAGATGCACACACATACACACACACACACACACACTCTCTCAGGGCTGTACCTGATGGGAGCTGTAGGACTGGTTGTGGTTGTGCATGATGGGAGGAGGACACAGACTGTACTGCAGCGGCTGCCCTAGTAAAGAGTAACATCCGTCTGCTGACACACACACACACATACACACACACAGTGTCAGTCAGAGCGCTGGAGGGTGGCCAAACACAACACTGGGATCTCACTGGGGCAGTGGGACACACACACACACACACACACACTCTCTCTCTGTGGATCACGGTGACCGTACACACACAGGGTCACCGCAGGTCCAGAGCTCATCATGATGTCATGAGTGTGTTAGAAGACTCGATACAGCTGAACAAAAACACTCCTGTCCAGGTGAATCTCAAAACAAGCAGCAGAGCCTCCTATTGGTCGTCACGTAGCTCCGCCCACAGTCACATTTCAATGGTCTTTACTCACACAGAAAAACATGGTGACTTTATTTGTTTCCAGCAGTACAGTTCACACCAGACAAAATTCAGTAGAAATGTAATTAATGAAGAGATATTAACAATATTACTTAAAAATAATTGTAAATAATATTGTATAAAAACATTAATATTATAATTATTTTAAAAAAGTATAAATGATATACACACAGACACAGATACATGTGTGTCCCTGGAGATTAGGATATTAGGAGATTAGTCCTCCGAACAAACCACACATCACTGGAGAGATCATTTATTCAGAAAATTGATCCTTATGACTGGTTTTGTGGTCCAGGGTCACGTATATGACTGTTGTTTTCTATCCATCTAAATAGATCTGTACCTTGTGCTGGTCCGCCGGGCCGAGGGAACGGTGAGATGAGAGGCAGCGGGCCGAGACCCGGACACATGGTGCTCACGCTGCCGGACGGAGAAGGAGCCGGAGACTGTGTGGGAGACGCCAGAGGACTGCTGACCTACACACACACACACACACACACACACACACACACACACACACACGTGATGATCACGTCCATTCACAATGACAGACAGATAAAGCGTGTGAGCTCGTGCCTGCGGCTCGGGTTTGCTGGGTCTCTGCTCCATGCTGTAGTACTTGCAGGGGTTCCACTGCACCAGCGGAGGATTCTGGGTCGGCTGCGGTCCGTTCGGGACACTGAGCTGCATCACCATCACACCAGCACCAGGAGGAGGAACCCCTAAAACACATCCACACCAGCGGGTCACTCACCCCAATACACAGTCACCCAGACTGAGACACAGCACGACTACTGCATGGAAGCTTCCGCCACTGAACACAAAATAAAACAGTTCTGACTTTATAACTTTATATCTTATGAAAGTTATTTATGAGAAGAAAAAAAAAAGTCAGAATTGTGAGATAAAAAGTCGCATTTACTTTGTTTTATTCTTTATTCAGTGGTGGAACGCTTACATACTTATAGTCAGGTGCGACTTCTTTTTCAAAATTAATTTGACATGAACCAAGAGAACTGAACTAAGAGAAACAAACCAAGGGAAAACATAACCGTCTCCAGCCGCCAGAGGGCGCTCTATGCTGCTCACTGCTCCTGTAGTCTACACTGAAGACATAGAGCGCCCTCTCGTGGCTGGAGACGGTGATGCTTTCTCTCGGATCTTGGTTCTAAATAAATGCGACTTATAGTCCGGTCGGACTTAAATATGTTTTTTTCCTCATCATGACGTATTTTTGGACTGAAGCGACTTATACTCAGGTGCGACTTATAGTCCAAAGAATACGTTTTTAAAAAAACAATAAAAAATAAAAAAATTTTATACTCCGTTTAGTTTTAGTTTATTCAACTTACATTTTCTAATGACTGTTTTTAGGTTTGTTTCTCATCTAATACTTATATGTGATCTCAGCTTCAGTGGCGTGGCGTCACTTTCACACTGCCATTCCGGCAAACACACAGGTAAAGTGTTCCGGCAATTGTTCCCGGGTCGAACCCGGCAATGTTACTAGGTCCCTGACCCCGGTTCAATGCCAGAATCAATCCCGGGATTGTTTTCCGGCAATATGCCGGGTCGGACATGCAGTGTGAAAGGAGCTTCTGTGTACCTGAATACTGCTGCTGCATTGGCTGTGGGCTGCAGGGGGAGGCAGACTGGGTCATCTGGTACTGATCTGAACTGGGCGGCTGCAGGTAACCCACAGATGGGCTGAAACACACACACACACACACACACACACAGTTAAGCAGAACTTAGCATGAAAAGGACAAAACAACATCAAAATTTTATTTTACACCGAACATAACTAATATAAATTTGATGCACATTTTCTTATTGAATAAAACAATTACACGCCTCATTAAGAGCCTGAGTTTCTATGTGCATTTCTAGATTTTATGTGCATCTGGGCATTTCCATCAAGGATGTTTATCCACAAAATAATACATGGATTGAAATATAGCTAATGAAGCTATTTCGACTATCTATTTGTTTTATAACAGATTAAATCACTTATTTAAATAATGAAAAACAGCATCAAATTGTAAATTAACACTAAATTTAACTGATAAAACTAAGTTTCTCCATTGTAGTTTATGCATGTTTTCTCATCAAATAAAACTTAAGTTAATATGAATGTTAAGACTTTCCATTCAGAGGTTTTTAAATGCAAGTTCCCAATATATATTATTATATATTTAAAAAAAAACACACACACATGGATAGAAACCCAGCTATTAAAGCTACTCCGAAGATACTTCAAATCATATTACTAATAACATAATAAATCATTTATTTAAATAATCAGAGCAGAATTAGCACAAAAACAATAATACAGCATCAAAGTTACATTTATTCTAAGTATAACTAAAAAAGCAGACAAAAAAAACTTTAAAATTTAATGCAACCTAAAAGACATACAACGCAATAAAAAAATAAGGCATGAACAAAAAAATGTCTAAAAATAAAAAAATGCATACATAAAGAAAAAGAAAGACAGAAGTCATTTTTTTTATATCTGAGGAACCCTAAATAAATGAATTTTAAAAAAATAGATAAATAAAATACATGCATACAAAAACAAAGAACAAAATATAATATTTTATATGAGAGGAAACCATACTGATAATTTCGTACCTCGTGCTGTTCTGTTGTGTGGGCGTCAGCACGCTGTAGTAGACAGGCATGGGTGCCGCGGTCGGCATGGCTCCCTGTACAGACTGACTGGCCGAAACCATGACGGGCTGCTGGTACTGCTGCTGCACCACAGACTGACTCTCATTGGCTACAGGCACCTGCTGCAGCACACACGCGGAGCGGTTAGTGTCTCGCACACACACACACACACACACACACACACACACACACACACACACACACACACACACACACACACACACACACCTGATATGAGGGCATGGGTGGGTACTGGACCATCATGCCCTGCATCTGTCCGTTCATGGCCGTGCGCTGCGTGTTCATCATACTGGCGCTCTGAGGCTGCTGGACTCCCATCATGCCCTGGTACGCTGGCTGCTGATTGGTCATCATGGGCTGGAGAGGAGCTGAACACACAAGACAAAAGAACTAAACTTCAACCGCTCATCACCAGGGAGCCGTTCAGAGCTTTAATACTCTGTTTAATACGAGCCATCAATATAACAGAGCATGAAGAAGATAGGAGTCAGCAGAGACAGAAGCGCGGGAACACATTTCCTCCAAGAGAGAGAAAAATCATGCTTTGGGAAATCTAAATAATGACAAAAGTCAAAGTTCAGACAAAAAAAAAAACATTTTTATTTATCTCACAATTATGACTTTATAATTTAATAATTGAATATTCCATTAATATTTATATTTACTTATTAAAGTAAATATTATATATTATATATATATATATATATATTTACTCCAATATCTAAAACATTAAAACACAATTCATAATTATTAAAATATATTATTATAAATACTAAGCATTAAAATATTATTTTATAATTTAAATGTTAACATTTTATTTTGGTTTGCCAAATTTGACTTTTCATAATTATTAATTTCAGCTCATCTCATTATGACTTATGGCAATTTTAACTTTGTATCTTTTAATTAGGGGTAGGCGATATGGCAAAAATATCATATGATTCTGTCATGTTAGTTTTATTATTTTGTATGTTGTCTGAGTAGCACAGCCAAACTAATTTCCCTATTTTTTTTTTTTTTTTTGAGACTTACAACCTAACAAAACATAAAATAAAAAAGATTTTTAGGCAAAAATGGGCGATAAGATCGAAGATGCACATAATATACAAATACAATAAAGTTACGGTAAGTGTATTTAGCAGCAGCATTCAAGAAACTGAATGAACAAACATATAAAAATAAAACACTACATACACTTCACTGTATAAATCATACTTTTATTTTTATTGAAGTGACTGTGTTAAAGTTCTTCAGTAATTTTCTCTGTTTTGTTGTTTTATTAACATTAAAGGGAATAGTTATCTTCCACAAATTAAAATTCTGTACCATTCACTCACTCTCGAGCTGTTTTAACCTCAGTGAGTTTCTTTCTTCTGTTGAGATTTTGATGAATGTGGGAACAAACAGCTTCTGCTGACTCCCACAGTATTTATTTCCCCTACTATCAAAATCAACGAGTACCAGCAGCTATTTGTACTCACATTTTGTGTTCAGCACAGGTTTGGTACAACATGAGAGTGAGTAAATAATGACCAGTGTTCAGACATAACCACCTGCGTTGATATGTAAACCTTGTGGGTTTCTGACAGTATTAGCACAGTCAAACGTGAAAGATATCCAAGTCTAGTAATCCAGAGCTGTTTGACAGGATTTTCACACGTCAGAACTAAATATTTGAATGAAATGTTTAACAAGCAAGGCTTTAACCCTCTGGAGTCTAAGGGTATTTTTGGGGCCTTGAGAAGTTTTGTCATGCCCTGACATTTGTGCTTTTTTCAGTTTCTTATAAATATCTAAATGGGTAAAGTCTAATATCACTGTAATCAGCACAAACTGGGCTATAATAATATGTGAAATGCATGCATGTACATGATTGTATTTTTGAGGAAAAAAAATTTATGCATGGTTAGTGAAAAACTAAAAATGTTAAGTCACTTGAATAAGGCAATAAAACACATACATAACATTGGTTCCCGGGACTGTTGAGAACTGGAGCTTGTAGCCTAGAATTTTTCTTTCTGAATGATGTGAAAATCATCTTGTTTACTCACTCACAGAAAACAATATATTGATTTAAATTTTCTAAGACACTTTTTGTTGGTAAAAGTCATATGCGAGTAGGCGTCAACTATCATGAATATCATTGTGATTTACACCTGAGAAGACAAAGCCCTGCATAATGAGCTGCATAATGAGCCTCTCATTCAACTGTGCCACTGTGAGGGAGGACTTACAAGAAAGAGAACAAAATAAAAGTATATAATTTTATGTTTGTAGTTTATTAAGAATATATTTAATTATCCCACAACATAATTTAATATCCACTTGGGGGAGCAGTTAAACAGTTTATTAGGAACAATCAAAGCTGACTTTCAAATTTTTTGGCATCCTTTCTCTAGTCACACAATCCTTCAGAAATCCTTTTAACAATCTTATTTTCTACCAAATAAACCCCATTTATTATCATCATTATTATTATTATTATTATTATTATTAATGTTGAAAAGAGCTGATAATATTTTTCAGGTTTTTTTAGGGGGAATAAATCGAAAGAACTGCATTGTTTTTACATTTGTTAGAGTTATCTCTATTTGTCACATTTATATTATTTACATCAAGCTTTTGAATGGTATAGTATTGTATATTGTTATTGAAACTTCATAATGTTTCACTTGATTATACATTTAGTCAGGAATTATAGTTTGGAAAAAGTATTTGGAAAAAGTCTAACTAGTAAAATGTTTACACGTTATGTGAAAACTAGTACAAATAAATAAAAAGAGACTTACTCATGTTTATGATCTCTGCTGAATAAAGCGCTTCATTCTTTTTTCTGAGGAAATCCATTTCTCAAATCCTCAACCACATCACATCTTTTTGGGGTGAATTATGTCTTATTCCTCTCATCGCGAAGCAAACAGTAAAATAAAATAAAAACTTGAAGAACAGTCTGGCTGCTTTTTCTTCTGTGTGGGCGTATGCAAGCCGCGCGCTTCAGTTTGAATCTGAATAGAGCCTTAAGCGCGGGGGCGTGGTCACATTAAATATAATGAGCGGAGATATGAAAAACAGACATTGCGTTGTTTTCATATGGATTACTTTATCTCAGAATATTTGTTTTCGGCAGCACTTGTTTAGTTTAAAAGTAGACATTCCAGGCTTTCTATAGATATCTCTCTCATGTCTCTTCGTTGAGTATTCACGGAGTTACAGTTCATTTTAATGAAATGTTTGTACATGACGATCAGCGGAGACAAAGACTGTAGACAGCGCACCTTGTTTGTTATCTTTATTTCATAAGTGCACAAATGTTTTTTGTTATTATGTCTGTATCCAAAAAAAACTAGACCCTTTAGAGATTCGACTGATGTATTGCTCTTATCTGTACGATTAAAACTGAGAGTGTAATTTAACTTCTTTTCGGGGTTATAAGGTGAAAATGACTCAAAACGCATATATGCGTTAAACGACTCGAAAGGGTTAAAGCACATGCAACTAATGTAGTTTTGTGATTGTGACTCTACTGCTGAGTAACATCTGATGTGAATGTATGTGGTGGTGTACAGTATATTGAGTCATGATGTTGAGTTCTCCCCTATAATTAATTTTTAATAATTTAATAATTTGTATTTTATTATTATTATTTTTGTAGTTTTTTGTAGTCATAATTCTGACTTTTCAGTCTCTTCAGTTTTTTCTCATAATCATGACTAAAAAGTTGAAATTTTTACTGTCAATTTAGACTTTTTATCTCATAATTACGACGTTTTTTTCTTATGACATTTTGACATTTTTTACTTCTTTTCACATGATTTTTCTCTTATGTGGCAGATATGGACTTGTAGAATCTCATCTGCTCCAAAAGCATGTGAGCTTGTATTACAGGGAGGATAATATGATGCTGTCTAGAAGCAGAGGAACAGGAAGTGATGTCACACTGACCGGAGGGCTGCGGCGGTGGCGGCAGCGGCTGAGAGCGCTGTGTGGGATACGAGACCTGGTGAGAGATGGCGCGGTACTGCTGGCCTGAATTCGGATACTGTCCTCCGGTGGAGTAATACTGAACCTGGATCTGAGACAAGAGAGAGAAAGTCTGATGATGATAACATGTACTGCATTACCTCTGAAACCACACTTACTCACTCGCTCTTATCATCCAATCATGGTTGTATTTTTTATTTTTTTTTGAGTAGACTAGAGTAGGCATTAGTAGAATTGCATTATCATGGTTTAAATCTTACTTATCTGACTGTCAACAGTTCGTAGGAGTAAATGGCTAGATATATCGTTCAAAAGTACAGTATGGAGTGCCACAGGGCTCAGTACTAGGACTATAGCCTTTTTTTTTTTTTTTTTTTTTTTTTACATTTTACATTTAACTCTTGGGAGATTTAATCAAGAAACATGGCGTTAGCTTTCACTGTTATGCTGATGATATGCGGCTCTATATTTACGGCCTGATAGAAACCTACAA
>NC_068376.1:31086609-31126609 GCF_023724105.1 Carassius gibelio | reverse complement strand
GAAACGCAACCAACCAAATAAATAAATGAGCAAAATATATATTTGAATTATTTTTACTTGGGATAATTATACATGGTAAATAAATAAATAAACAAATACATATCCTTTTTTTCCAGTTTTGGGAAATTAAATTACATGCAAGTTGCTTGGGAAAAAAACATAGTCGGGAGAAATCAAATGTAATGAAAAAAATAAAATAAATAAAAATACAAATAAAATGTTTCTTCCAAGCAAAACCTTTTAATCGCTGAGTGCCGGAACGAAATCGAAAGCCGAAATCTCTAACTTGTGTGAAAACACTTTACGATGCAATGAAGAGCAGTTTTTTGGGCCTTTGCTGCTACATTGTTCTGACAGAGGACAGTTTCTCAAACACAATCAGCAAGGGGCTGTGTGTGTGTGTGTGTGTGTGTGTGTGTGTGTGTGTGTGTGTGTGTGTGTGTTACCTGTGCGGGAGCCCCTGGCGCTGCCCTGCGACCCCTTGCTGCCCAGACTGTCTCCTCGTGTGAGGATGGAGATGCCGCTGAAGCTGCTGGCTTTGGTGACCGGAGGTCTGAGCGTTCGGCTGGAGCTGTCCGAGTCTGTGCTGCTCCACGGACGCGGCTCCAGGCTCTTCATCTCGCTGTCAGTGCTGCTCTGACGACTGCTGGACGCCCGGCTGGAGCTTTCCCTGTTACCCCTGCGGGCAGGAAGAGAACACACACACACACAGAGCTGTGAAAACAGACAGAGACGCTCACAAACACTCATTCTGGAAGTACAAACACACACACATACACACACACACACACACAAACAAACATGCAGATGCATCACCGGAGCTCTACATACTCGGTTGCAGGGAGAATGAACATCAAAATTACAAACACACTCAAACATGGAATACAGATCAGGGCTGCACCGAACAGCCAAATCCACCACGTTTGCATTTAATGCAACAGCACGGAGTGAAGGTATGGTTTACAGTGCTGCTCATGCATGAGGATGGTCTAGTTTATGGGTTTTATTTACTGTGCAGCCCTATGACACACACACATATGTAATGCACTGCCCTCCAGCTGTCCAGGAAACCAATAATCAATCATCAGTCAATGGCTCTGTGTATTTAACAGCTAAAGATACTCAAAACAGTTCCAGAGTTTAGTTAATCTTTACAGTAGTGTTACGTTACACCGATCAGCTCTCATGCTGACATATTTAGCACATAGAATACTAAAACTGCAGAACAGAAAACTACTGGGAGCAAACGCACAAGTTTTTCCAAGATATAAAGAGAGGCATGATGAAACAAAGCATTTCATCTTATAATCTAATGCAACAAATGTGATTACGCATCAGAGAAATGATTAAATCAGATTCACCCCAGCACAGAATTACCATAATAAGGATTGGACGAGAGACCTTAAAGGAACAATTTGTAAGATATTTGCAGTAAAATATCGAAAAACCACTAGGCTAGTGTTATATATTTTGTCCAGCTGGTTACTAACAATATCTCTAATGTTTTCAACTACTTGTAAATCACCACGCGGTTGTTATTGTTTTGGTAGTGCGCCCTCTCGTGGCAGGTCATACAACCTGTACCTTTAAAAGGCAAAACCAGGACTTATTTTCAAATTTAATTTATAAAATTTTCGCTTGCCTCCCTTTTTTCTCTATCATGGAATCTAAAACTATGGAGGCAGGCTTCCACCACATAATTGCAATTTTTCCCTCACAATTTGGGCAGTTTTCCAATTTTGGCATAAAGTATTCCTCACAATTCAGACTTTTTGCTCAGAATTGCGAGCTGTAAAATAAAATTGCGAGATACAAACATAATTGCGAGATGTAAAAATCTAATTGCAAGCTGTAAACAATTGCGAACTGTGAACTCAAATTGCGAGATATAAAATCTAATTGCGAGATGTAAAATAGAATTGCGAGATGTCAAATCGAATTGCAAGCGGTAAACAATTGCGAGCAGTAAACGCAGAATTGCGAGCTGTGAACTTGAATTATGAGATGGAAAACCAAACTGCTAGCTGTAAACAGAATTGCCAGCTGTAAAAAATAATTGCTAACTGTAAAAAATAATTGCTAACTGTAAAACAGATTTGCCAGCTGTAAAAAAGAATTACTAACTGTAAAAAAATCGAATTGCGAGCTGTGAACTCGAATTGCAAGTTTTAAAATAGAACAGCGAGCTGTAAAACAGAATTGCGAGCTGTAAATGCAGAACTGTGAGATGTAAACAGAATTGCGAGATGTAAACAGAAGTGCGAGCTGTAAAACAGAATTGCGAGTTGTAAAACAGAACAGCGAGCTGTAAACAGAACTGCAAGCTGTAAAACAGAATTGCGAGCTGTAAACACAGAATTGCGTGCTGTAAAACAGAATTGCAAGTTGTAAAACAGAACAGCAAGCTGTAAACAGAATTGCGAGCTGTAAACACAGAATTGCGTGCTGTAAAAGAATTGCGAGATGTAAACAGAATTGCGAGCTGTAAAACAGAATTGCGAGATGTAAACAGAATTGCGAGATGTAAATGTAGAATTGCCAGCTGTAAATAGAAATGAGAGCTGTAAACATAATAGTGAGCTGTAAACGCAGAAATGCCAGCTATAAATGCAGAATTGCAAGATTTAAACAGAATTGTGAGCTGTAAAACAGAACAGCGAGATGTAAACAGATTGGCGAGCTGTAAACAGAATAGCCAGCTGTAAATAGAAATGAGAGCTGTAAACATAATAGCGAGCTGTAAATGCAGAAAAGCCAGCTTTAAATGCAGAATTGCAAGATCTAAACAGAATTGAGAGCTGTAAACGCAGAATTGCAAGATGTAAACAATTGCGAGCTGTAAAAACAGAATTGCGAGATGTAAACAGAATTGAGATGTAAAATTTAATTGTGAGATATAACAAAATGGCGAGTTGTAAAAACGAGTTGTGAGCTGTAAACAGAATTGTAAGATGTAAACAATAGCTAGATGTAAAATCGAATTGCGAGCTGTAAACGGAATTATTCGATTTAAAATTAAATATCGAGCTGTAAACAGAATTGCGAGCTGTAAACTCGAATTGCGACATAAAATCTAATTGTGAGCTGTAAACAGAATTGTTAGATTTAAAATTGAATTGTAAGCTGAAAACAGATTTGCGAGCTGTGAACAGAATTGTGAGCTGTAAACGCAGAATTTTCCGTGTTTCAGTCACTGTAATCAATCTTCTGATTCATAATGTGTTTTGATCTCCTGATTGTGGGAATCCCCAACAGAATGAAGCATCTTCTGCCAGATAACCCTGTGAACATTTGAACACTGAACTAACACATGTCTATAATGAACTCTAATTCTACTGGGAAACCCGACAAACCCCGCAATCTGTGTTTCTGCCCTATGTATGTAATTAATGAATGAGCTATTTTAAGCGGGAGCTGCACTGTCTATTTACAGCAGACACGCAACACTCCACTGCTCCATGACATTTGCTTTCTTTCATCCACTCGCTCCCACATTTCTCTTCATAATCATGAGGATGAGATCTGGGATATGATGCAGTAACGTCACGCATTCAACACAGATGCAGAAAGACACTCCAGAAATGCAACAGTGGCTTTATTGTGTTACAG
The DNA here is from genome assembly GCF_023724105.1 of Carassius gibelio. Classification (NCBI taxonomy): domain Eukaryota; kingdom Metazoa; phylum Chordata; class Actinopteri; order Cypriniformes; family Cyprinidae; genus Carassius; species Carassius gibelio. Next base: position 31,123,000 of record NC_068376.1, on the reverse strand, counting down.
GAGGAAACATCACACACACAAAGGCATCGTTCAAACTGCTGTAGCACGGCAAGCAACCAACAGATCCAGAACGTCCTGTTTTGTAACCATGGCGACTGGCAGGACTGGGTGGTATTATGGGATACAGAGACTGACAGACTGTATTTGTGGGCAGAACATGTGGAAGTGATGAAGAAACACAGATTAATGTGAAAAACAGAGCAGGACGTGACCTCAAGTAGTTAAGGGGTGTAAATAAAGTTAGAAAATGTTAATATGGCTCATGCAATCAGAGTTTAGAGAATCTGTTTTTATATACGTTATATATTATAACACATTAGTACTTAATACTAAGTTAATCCATCTATCTATCTATCTATCTATCTATCTATCTATCTATATATATATATATATATATATATATATATATATATATATATATATATATATATATATATATATATATATATATATATTATTGAAAATATCTAGTACTAAACTTATTATTATGACACTAAAATATATTAATGTATAAAACTGATAATGCATTTATTATTATTTTCAATTACAATATGCATTTAATTATATATTGTTGCTATTAACACAACATTAATTTAATAATTTTATAGTGAATGTTAATAAAAAAATTATATTGAATTAAATAATAAATATATATTACTATAAATATATAATTGATAAAAAATTATATATAAATGTTTATTTCATTCATAAATGTTTCATTTTAAATATTTAATTCACTAGGTTATGTAACAAAGTTATTTTTTTAATTTTGCTGAATTGTGACAGCATTCATTTAATAATTATTAAATTAATATTAAATGTCAATAACAGTAATATTTACAATATATATATTTTATATATTTTACATTAGATTACTTTTTCAATTATTATTATTATTATTATGAAATGTATTCATAAATATTTCATTGTAAACATAATTTACTGGGTTATATATAAATAGGCAAAAAGATATATTTAGTATAAAACTAAAAAAATGTAATTCACTGAATCTTGATATATAATATAACCTGATATGAAATGACTCATGCTGAGATATAAGACTTTGATCATACCACCGACCCCTAGTGATTCACCAGTTCTCACACACACGCACGCACGCACACACACACACACACACACACACACACACACACACACAGTGCAGTGATGTCGGTCCTCTTCCAGACACAGCAGCCATGCACGGGCCAAAAGAGGCACAGAGCCAATGCAAAGCAACACACACTCACCACGAGACGCAGTGCATGAACACACACACACACACACACACACAGCAGAGACTGTACCTAAAAATCTGCCTCCGCTTTTGGGAGGACGAGGAGTAGCCGTCAGTGGACAGTCTGTAGGGTCACATCGGAGAAAACAGTGTCCATGGGTTACAGGAGTGTGTGTGTGTGTGTGTGTGCGTGTGTGTGTGTGTAGGGGACCCATGCATGAAAACCACACTCATTCTACAGAGTTTTGCAGCTCGAGAAGAACGACTGCTGTGATTTTTACTCTGTCCTTCGGTTAAAAAGAAGATTGTTAAACTATAACACTGTTTTCCAGCTTTGAGCACTTTTGTAAAAGAGAACTTGATGAAATAATAAATAATAGAATTCCTGCTAAAAATAGTTATTAGTTAATAGTATTCCAGCATTAGATACACAAGCACTTCACCAAAACAAAACAATTAAAAATCAAAAATAAAACTCTTGCTAAGAATCAATAGTCTGTGTCTTACCTGTTATCATTGATGTATCCATTCTGTGAGGACTGCAACAAAAATTAAAAAGTAACATTTACAAAGTACAATAATAACTTATTCTGCAGTGAAAACTGTATTTTTCTCACCAAATTACAATTTCGTTTTTATTTTACTAGTTTGTTCATATTCTGACATATTCCATTTTTTGGCACTGAACTAGTAGAAAAATGATCAGGTTTAAAAATGGTATTATTATTATATATTAACCATTCATTTCAATTTAGGTGTATTATGAGGATGCATTATTAATTCGACAACCTGCTTTGTCATTTAGGCATGTAGTAGACATTATTATTATTATGATGATTATTATAAAAAGAAATTGGAACATGGTTTATTCATTATTTAAACATGTTTTAACTCGTACAAAGATTCAATATTATAACGCTTTATTAACCTATTATGATATACTCCTTGTTTATTTTAACTTTAGGCTGTTCTCAATTGAAAACAGTGTCTCTTTGCGCCACCTGGTGGTGATCCACAGAAAACCAGCTGCTTTGACAACATCTGGATTGTGAGAAATGCTATAGAAATAAATAACGAAATTGAAATCTGGGCTGAATGCAGACGTGTGTTTTTGAGTGAAGCGTTGCTATAAGCCAGAGTACGTACTTCTCGTGCAAAGATGCGATCTCTGACGCGCTGGTACTCCTCCTCTCGCTCCTCGATGGACTTACTGCGCCGGCCGTCCTGTAGCGGGACCCGGATCTGAGACGCCAGACCATCAGAAACAAGACTCGAATGTGAAGCAAGAGTAAAACGGTGCGACACACACACCTGATTATCATCTTTATCCATGCTGGCATCGTCTCGCTTCAGGATGAACTTCTTCTGGAAGTCCATGCTGCGCTCATCTTTAATGTGCTCAGAGAACCTCTGCTCGGGGCTGAAACACACACAGAGTCTGATTACTTAAAGAGACGATGCATTATGATCCCTCCCATTGTCCAGCGCTGTCTTACATGCGTGTGTTGCTGGTCTTGTTGATGATGACCGCTTTGCCTGTTTGGTCCACGTTGTGATCCATGCCAAAGTAGGCAGCGACCCGATGCAGCAGCATGCGATGGTATGAGGTCATTTGAGGAAACTTCTTATACTGGTTACTGAAAAAATAGATGAAAAAACAACCTCAGTGTAAAGAAATGGCATGCATTTTCCACTGCAGCACCAGCCTTCAATATATTACAGCAGGAAGAACTGAGCAGAACTGTTTAAAAAAAAAATATCCTTGAAATCCATGCATATAAACAACTGTAATAGAGTGCAATGCTCACACACAACCAAAAGGGGGCAACAGATATTAAATACACAATAAATTGAAAATAATAGCATCATATAGCCTACTATGGAAGAAAAGAGACATTCTCATATATATACACACTTTAACAATTTTAATTACATATATTTTCATGTAAACTTCTTTTATATAATTTATGAGAATATCTACACATATGTAAAATATTATTATTATTTAATGTTATTTAATTGTTCATAATATACAAATAATATTATGTATAATACAAATTTAAAATAAAATTAACTAATTAGTACAAAATATATTAAAATAAAAATTCTTTTATTAATTTTGATTATTTTATTACACTTAATTCTGACTTAATATAGATTATATATAATTACATTTTAAAATACATTACATTTGTATGCAAAGAAACGCTAACAATTTATAAAATAGTAATAACTGTTTAATATTATTATTATATGTTATTTAATATTTTAATTAAATATACATGTATTTATATGGACTTACTTCTCATCATTAATGAACTCCAGGATATCCTGTTCCAGCTTCAGCAGCATCATTCTGTCTCTAAAAGAGTAAAGGAGGATTTACAGCTAAAACCGATGCAGAAAAATGGATTTTAATGCATTAAATGGAGATCTCTCTCTGTAATGAAATCCGGGTTCCTTCAGCACACTAACGACTATGATTTAAGCCTCACTTCTTCTCGTATACTACTTAGGACAGATATTATGTGATTTGAGACACAGCCAGAACAGGAAAAGCCGAGCGTAACCAGAGACGGCGTCAGGTTTCAGTGTTGTGTCTGAACTTCAGATGGTGTGTGTCGTACCTGGGGTTGTTTTTCAGTGTGTTGACCAGGAACTCATGTACATCTATCCCTGTGGAATCAGTGTATTCCTGACTGGAGTCTGGAAGAGAGCGGAAAACAGTCAGAATCAGATGTGAACGTCACTGTGAATTCAAGTCATCGAGTTCAACAGAAGCCATTATTTTTTTTTCCTTATTATAGTATTCTGCACTTTTTCAGCTCAGCTTGTTCCGGAAGTATTATTACTGTTCATTCACACTTGAGCATCTTACCGCGCGAAAGCATCTTGCGTGGAGTTTTATCCTTCTTTTCCCTCTCCTCATTCTCATACTCGTCTTTCGAGGATTTCTCCTCCTCTTTATCGGACGGACAGCTGATGTGTAGCTGAATGATGTCCTTCAAGGCCAGAGTCAGATGAAACAAACAAAAAACATGAATAGGGATAAACCGATATGAACATTTTGGCCGATACCGATAACCGATAATTCTTTATATATGAAAGCCTGTAACCGATATGTTAATCTAAATCCAAATTTGTATATTATTTTTTGATAGCCTGATTACAAAAAAGACTCATTATTAAAAGCTATTAAATACTTCAACATAAAAAAAACATAAAACAGCCTTACAAATAAATAAAATAATGCCAACAAATCACTGGACAACAAATCACTGGACAACATTACTTAATCATTTTTTAAAAAAAAATAAAAAATTACGTGCCATGGATTAATTAAACAAAAAATACAATTATTTTAATTAAACAATATGAAAATAATAAGTTAAAAATAGAAGTGGTTGTTATTATTAATAACATATCAATGATTTTATAAAAGAAGCATCTTAAATTAATAGCTACCATTGTTTCAAATAGCTGCATAGCAATTACTCAAACAAAAAACATGAATATTAATAACTGTATCCTAACGATGGCTTCATAAGAGCTTCAACTTCCGTTGATAAAACCATCAGAGTTTACCTGTGACTCTGGAGGACCATCGGTCAAAAACGGTCCTGATGATTCTTCACATACTGCAAGACTCCTCACCAACTTGAGCTTTGCATTCGACTGTGACAGAAAGGAGAAATTAAGAATTCACAGACATCAACACAACAACCAAGATGCATTACGGAAAATAAAAGAGGTGACGTTATATTTCAGGTAAATGGAAGCGAAAAACATCTGTTAGTTTTGAACAATGTCGATATGAAATCATATTTGAGTCGTGAAAACTTCTGCATTCATAGCCTTTCATTAAAAACACAGCATTTTTCTGCTGATACAGAATAGCTGGTAAAATCGTTTTAAATATGTGACGATTCAATTTGGTTGAGATAAACATATCGATATTCAATTAGGGGAAGAGTTTATATGAATGTATCTGGGAACTGTGTTTAAAGTTTAGATAGTATTTTTTCTTTTCATCTTGCCTCTGTATGATGCATATTAAAGTTCATAAGTGCAGCGCTGCTTTGTTTACAGCGGTAACCAAGGAAACAGTGTATCACTGCTGTTCATAAGTGCAGCGCTGCTTTGTTTACAGCGGTAACCAAGGAAACAGTGTATCACTGCTGTTCATAAGTGCAGCGCTGCTTTGTTTACAGCAGTAACCAAGGAAACAGTGTATCACTGCTGTTCATAAGTGCAGCGCTGCTTTGTTTACAGCAGTAACCAAGGAAACAGTGTATCACTGCTGTTCATAAGTGCAGCGCTGCTTTGTTTACAGCAGTAACCAAGGAAACAGTGTATCACTGCGGTTCATAAGTGCAGCGCTGCTTTGTTTACAGCAGTAACCAAGGAAACAGTGTATCACTGCGGTTCATAAGTGCAGCGCTGCTTTGTTTACAGATATTTTTATGCAGTTTCACAAAGCTGAAGTCAAACCCTCTGTTTTTGCTTAAAATTTTTAAATGATACTAATTTAGATTAAAAACTGCTCATGTTGAATACATATGCAGCATTTGTTTGGATTGTGATTAAAAAGCAGTGGTTGCCTCTCATTTTAAAAGGAAAGAGAAACTTTGAGGCCATGAAACCTATTAATGCACCGACCACTTATGTTTTATTTGATACATTTTTTATATATACTTTTGGATATCATTGTTATTTAATTTTAATTGCGTACAATTGAGACGTTTATTATGATTTTTGCATTGAAAAGTAATGCATAAACAAGATGATAGTCGAGTCGGTAGAGTTGAGGTTAGGACTGAACTACACATGCTGTGTGTCGTCGCACGCTTTACCTTTGCTCGTTTCCTAGTGTGGCCGTGATTCTGACAGCGCCGCTGCGGGGAAAGACCAAAACATTTATTAGTGACCATTTAAAATCATTCATTAATGATTAACTTCAGCACCAAACAAAACCTCAGCGGGAAAACGACAGATACTTCACAGAAAGTAGCTTTTAATCAACATCAGAATTTACTTGGGTATCAGGAAATTATATAAAACATAATATATATTTGTGGTGCTCTAACTGGTCATCCAGTTTACTGAAATTAGTTTTGCCAGATCCAACAGTTTTAGATTGAGTTTTGCATGTAAAGGCATGAAACTCTTTTTTTTACCTGTTTTACTCTCATTAATGCTGAAATCTAAAAGGTATGTACACTACTTTCCCAATTTTTTTTTAATAAATTAATATTTTGAATGCATTAAGTTGGTCAAAAGAGACAGTAAAGACATTTATAATGATACAAAAGATTTCCATTTCAAATAAATGCTGTCATTTTGAACTTCCTGTTCAGCTGAAAAATAAAAACTATCACCATTTCGAACTGTTTTCAACATTGATAATAATCAGAAATGTTTCTTGAGCATGAGAATGATTTCTGAAGATCATGTGACACTGAAGACTGGAGTAATGAAGCTAAAAATTCAGATAAATAAATTACAGTTTAACAGATATTCAAATAGAAATCATCTATTTTAAATTGTAATAATATTTTAAAATTTTTGATGTATTTTTGATCAAACAAATGCACCTCACAGAAGAGACTTTTAAAACAATAAAAAGTCTAATCGACCCAAACGCGTGAACACTAATCTATCTGTATCTAATTAAATGCAGATGTGAGGAAGACAGTAAGGAAAGTCTGAAGTCTCCTTCCGAGCGTTTCTGTTTCCCACCTGTGCGTCCTGGGAGAGGTTGTCATCAGGTTCTGTGCAGTCGGAGTTGGCGTCTTTCGCCGGAGCCGTCGGGCTGCTTTTCCCACGGTTGCCCACAGAAGCATCGGTGGACAGAGAGCCGTCGCCCTCCTTCAGCCCGTCGGGTGTGAAGACCACAGACATGATCCCTCAAAGCACACACCTCACAAACCCTGAACCACAGACGAACACATCACGAGCGTGTGAGGAGGAGGAGATGCAGAACAGATCTCTAGGTCATCAGTATATGTTCAATCAGACACACCTGGGCTGTAGTGTGATGTTCTTCTGCGTGTGTGTGTGTGTGTGTGTTCCTATGGTTGAGATGAGGGCGAGGGGGACGTCATGGTGAACGAGCGTCTTCTCAGTTTCCCTGCGTCCTGTACAACGATCTTATCCACACAACCGTCACAGCTCCACCTGCTGGAGAGAAACACTGCTTAGAGGAGACGGAAAGCACTATATAAACAGATTAACTCAATGTTTAAGTGTGAATACGGCAGCAGACGCTATGAATATCTCTAGGGCTGAATGCACCTGAGTGTGTACTGAAGAACGTGCAGTATATACTGTACACCGCATACTAGGTTAAAAACAGTAGTGTGCAAAATTAAACACAGTTTATACATAAAATACAATAAAAATTAAAATACACCAGGCACAGACAGAATGATGTCTTTGCAGATATAATACAAAGTTATGGGAAACTTACTGAACAGAAACAGTGTGTATGTAAGGGATAATAACAGCTAGCTGTGCATTAAAGGATGTTAAATGCACAATGTGGAGGCAAAGAACTGCCAGATGCAAAGTAGGTTTAAAATCCTTTAATGCACGGCTAGCCAAAATATTTGTGTGTGTGTGTGTGTGTGTGTTGGTTAGTGTGCTTAAATTAAAGCAGCGCATTATTATGGAACGGTGATTAAACTGACCTGGAACTAGCAGTGCATTAAACGGTTTTACTGCATACCTGCCAGCCAATCAGCATCCAGTATTCAGACAGACCATGGAATAGAAGCACTTTAATGAGTGCAATTGATGTAAGAAAAAAAATACTTTAGATTCAATGTTTCTTTGTCAATTTTCAATAAATGTCAGCCTGACCAAATACTGAGTGAAGGACGACAAGATCAAAGATGCCATCGTTTCTTGTTCATTATCACATCCTGAGTGTGTGTGTGTGCAGTGTGTGAACGCTCTGCTTGCAGAAAGCCTGGATGACCTACATTCAGCCAAATGTAGATGCACTGTATCCCACAATGCAATGCAGGAGGCAATCTTCTATTTCAAGTACGATCATAAAGACAGGAATGCCTGAAGTGTGCCGTTTGAGCATTTGTCCATAAACACATCAGACCTGTTTTTAAAAGCACAAGTGGAAGCGCATAATGCAGCAGCGACGTGACTGAAGTGAGAGAGCGAAGGAAACTCCAGCGCTGACGTCATACTGCAGAGAGACTGAAGCAGACGGGTGGAGAGAGAGAGATGGGATTCCCGACTGCAGAAACCACGTCACCGGCAGCACATGACACGGCCGACCAATCACACACACACACACACACACACGCACTGCAGCCATCCTTAAGAATCAACTGAAGCAGATGAAGAAGATGAAGAGCTCTAAATGAGTGAATGGATAAATCTCTCTCTCTCCTTCTGTTGCCAGGGAGACACAGACGTCAGCCTCAGCTGCTTGTGTTCGAGAGAGAGTTAAACATGAATCAGAGGCAAACACTAATGACTGCAGGTGTGAAGCACATCGCTCAGCCGGACCACCTCAATAGTGCTGGATCAAAATAAACCAATGTCATGCACTGGCACATCATACAACACACCAGAGCTGCTGTGCACACGTGTGCTACACACACACACACACACACACACACACAGTGACCCAGTTAAGACTGCTTTGATGACAACACACTCAAATGTGTCAAATGACTTCAAAGTGTGCATTCACCGCAGTACAAGCAAATATCAGAGCACATATGCAAGAAAATAGTACAAAAAATATCATCTTTGTTCGGAGTAGAAAAGCATAGAATATAGTAATAAATAGCTAAAATAAATGAGGCACGTTTAACATACGGTTTACAATGCGAACACACACACAAAAATCATTTATACTGACCTAATTCAAATACAAAATTAACTGTCTGCCAAAGATGGATAAGAAAATTTAAAATTTAAATGTTTTCAACGAGATTCACTTAAAACAAACTGATTGCACACAAGAAGAAAGAGAAAGTGTCAGAAAGAGAGCGAAGGACTTCTTGTGACGCTGTGCTGTGGTTTTATAACACTGCCTGTGTGTGGGCAGATGCTGCGTGTGTGTGTGTGTGTGTGTGTGTGTGTGATGGTCAGATCGCTGTAACACACTGAACTGCAGGGAAAGTGCGTCACCGAAAGGATTCCCTGCTTTAACAGATCGTGCGGCGAGCGACAGAGCAGACTGAAGGACGGAGCGAGTGAGGAAACCAATAATGAACGAAGGGAAGGAAGCACGGAGTGAAAGAACAGCAGAGGAGGGAGAGATGAGTCAGAGTCGGTCCCACAGGAGAGAGTGGGCTGCGAGGAGGAGGATGACGTCACATGACCTGACGATACCAGAGCGAGCGAGCACTACGCCATACAGAGAGAGAGAGAGAGACAGAGAGAGAGAGGGGTCCCGTCTCCAGATCATAACCTCAATCAATATCACTACACACAGGTTCTGCACAATACAGCACAAGAACCTGCTTGTTTGTTTGAGTTCCCAAAAAATGCACTAAAATAAGTGTGCATTCCAGTAATATGGTGCTATTGTACCTTTAAATTTAACTCAAAGAGATGCCAGCAGCCATTGGCTTCCAGAGGATGTTTTATATACTATGGAAGTCAATGGCTACCGCTGACTATTTGGTCAACGGTGACAGAATCTTCATTTTTGGGTGAACTATCCAACACTGACACACTGATCTTAAGATTCACTTTAAAACCCTTTTAAACTTGAAAAAAAGAAAAAAAAGCTTTTCTGAAATTCACTTTTATTGTTATTTTTATCATATCTCACAGATTCTAAACGGTTATATAATGTTCTTTATTTTATCTCTTTATTAACTTTGTCATTATAAAAAAAAAAAAAATGCAATTTGGAAATGCCATTATGTATTTTTCTTTTGCCATTCGAGCAAACGAATATATATATATATTTTATAAAAAAAAAAAAAAATAGAAATATAGAACCATAGAACCATTAGATATAAATAGAACCATTTTAATAATCTAAAGAAACCTATTTTTTACACAATAAAGACTGTTTATTTTTAAAATGATATTAGCACAAAACAACAAATGAAATGCACACTTACAGTGCAGGTAATGCAGCAATCTCAAAACTGCATCGTTGCATGCTTTTAAACACTAGTGCCATAGGAACATGTGGGATTCATGATGCTTTTTCTGCCCAAAACTAACATGAAGCATTTATTCAAAACCCAAACTGAGACAAAGTCACAAATTCAGTTAAATGCAGTGAAGCTCGAGTCTGCTGATGTCCAGATGCATCTGCACCGTGTGCCCTTGGGAACGCTACAGTACGTTACACAATCAGACGAAACGCTGATCAATAAGAAAACGAACTGGGATCCAGGAATAACACAAACAGCGCTCTGCTGGACCAGCATGCATCAGTGGACGAGCCGAGGCTGTGTGGGAGACACATCTTTTATTCTCTTAATATAAGTGTGTCAGGTTCAGATCTGGGCCTGTTTTGGCTCCCATTACAAGCCTTATGCAATCCTCACTTGAGACGGAGAGAAAATTCTCAATGATGAAACTGACGCCCCATTGGACGAGGCCTCCTCCAATAGCAAGAGGAGCTCCATGGCAACAGGCTCTGTCACCAAGAGAGAATAGATCTCCCTCCGCCCTACGAGGTGCACATCTGCCCCGTACCCCAATCTCACACACACACACACACACACACACACACACACACACACACGTCTGTGAGTCACCCAAGTTACCCAAATGTGTGTGTTTGGAGGGCAAATTTAGATGATTCAACAATGCATAATTATAATAAATAGTTATTAATGCTTTTTTATTTTTAGAAAAAGTAAACATTCATATATGATTTCTTAAAATTAAATGATATTCTAAATATCCAACTCAAAGTGCCATTTGGTAATGAGTGAGTCACTGAATCATTCACTCAACCGATTCATTCAAACGCCTCATTGATTCAGTCTTTATGAATGATTCACTGAATCACTGGCTCACCTGATTCGTTCAGAACCGTGGATTCATTCAGTAATGACTCACCTCAGAGACACTCAACAGTTCTGATAATTAATCAGAATATTATTCTGATTTCTGAAGATAGTGACACTGAAGACTGGAGGAATGATGCTGAAAACACAACTGTGCATCACAGAAATAAATTACACTTTAAAAGATATTAAGAGAATAAACCATTATTTTAAATTATAATAATATTTCACAAAATTACATTTTTTTTCTCTATTCCTGATCGAATAAATGCAGTCTTGATGAGCAGAAGAGACTTCTTTAAAACACATTAAATATCTTCCTGACAGCAGTGTATACACACGTTTACATGTAAATCTGTACAATTACATGTAGAGAAGCATAACATTTCATCAAAAGGATGTAAAGCTTTATCATCACGTCCATGCACTGATATGTATTTTTATTTAAACACAATAAATCCAATAAGACCAGCAATGGGATCAAAATGACATTTAAAGTAAAAACACCCAAGTTTCAGGCTAGGGTTGTCTGTAATACACACACCCAGACGCTCAACTGCTGCTACTGTATAATATATTATTAACACACGATCCGCTGATTCTACATTAGGACGTAGATGAGAGGAAAACAGTGAACCTGATTACTTTGAAGCCAATTACACAGTTTGCTGCTCTCTTAGGGCTGCTATTGATTTTTCCCTTCTTCTGACTCGATCTCTCCTCTAGCAAACACACACACAGAGAAATTACACACAATTATACAGCTTTTTCCCACGGTTGCTCATTAGTATGCGAAGGAGACACCAGCTCTCAAGTGCACAGACAGCACATATAAACAGAGCCCAAACAACTGGGACGCTCACGAACTACAAGTTCAGCAGGAAAAAACCTTTCATGCCTAAAAGATAAAACAATAGTGAAAGCATATTATGTACTTCTTATGTAGAGTAAAATAGGCATGAAACATACATGCTACATTAATGTGTATTTATGACTGAAGCATGCATTTAAGCTCAAACACATTTGTAATAGAAGCAAACAAACAGCCAAAAAAAAAAACATTAATTTCTTAAGTAATATATTTTAGTAGTATTCTTTTTTAATTATATAAATAATAATAATGATCATCATAATTATTATTATTATTATAACAATTATATCAATAATTATAGTATTGATTATTAATATAATAATTATAATAAAAATATTATATTAATATTTGTATATTTATTTCTTAATATTGCTCATTTAATGTTTGTATTTTGTATAAATAAAATAATTGTTTATTACATTAAATCAATAATAATGATTATAAAAATATTAATTATTGTTGTTATTTTATTCGTGTTTTAAAAAATACATTGTTCAATATTACAAAAAAACTAATTATTTTATAATACATGTTTTATGATTCAGTGTTTTTTATTTAATAAAATATCATTACTATAATTATTACTAACATTATTACTAAAATCATTATTATTATTATTATTATTATTATTATTATTTTAAAACTAATTTATATATAAAAACATATTGTGTCAAATTAAGTAAGCCTAAAATAAAAGCACAGATTTTTTTTTTTATTAGAAAAATCTGTTACATTTTCCCCAAGCTGTGTAGACCTACAATAGAATTAACTTAACATTCAGAGCTATCTGTCATTCTGCAGCAGAAGATGATGCGACGTGTCAAGCCAGAAACTCAACCAAACCTGCTACACACCAGCAATGATGCAGAACCATCCAGATCAACACACACCCACCCCACAGAGGACCTGAAAGAGAGCAGGCTGACGAATCAGCACACACACACAAATCCTAAACTACAACACGAGTTTACTAGACACTCATCTCATCTTCTAGATCAATGCAGCATCACATCGAAGTCTCCTGCACCTAATTCCCTTATTTTATGATTTTGAACAGCATTCTAGATCCAGTATTCACCTTCTCCAGTGAATCAGACTCGTTATTAGTCGTAACGACTGCTATAAATGGACTAGATTGTGTAAATGTGACTCCACACTGCTCTACTGAGCTAATTGAGACACGCTCATCTCTGTCACAGCTCGATAACAACATAACAAAAGGATAAATATATGTTTTCGGGGAACATGTCGACTCTGCGATCGGACAGCTTGCGCGTCGTTGTCAGAAGCTGCGTGAGTCATGAACAATATGTCGAGCGACTCGGTTCTTCTCGATCTGTCAGCTGCTCCACGCGTCACTCAAAACAACATCTCATTAATATTCATGAGGACTGAGACACACGGCTTTCACACATTTAGGAGAATCTGAAAGATGTTCAGAGAAGTGAAAATCAGTAAACGTCAGGTGAATGACTATACAGGTCTTTTTTGAGATGAGTGTGCAATTTACTAGACATAACAAAACTAACTAGCTGTTCAGGCAACTTACCAACTAGTCAACAAATGTATGCAATTAATTTGTAATAATACTAAATAATAATAAATATATGAGGGGAAAATACTTGAAAAAATGCTAATAAGATTTTTTTTATTACAAATAAATTTTTAAAAAATCCTAATATTTATTTTTATTTTTTGCAATTTATCTGTAAAAATGTTTTCAAATGCAATGTTAAAAAAAGCTCAAAATTTGCGGCGCTTTATTAGTCAAAATGACTAATAATAATAAAAAAGGACATTTGAAATGAAATAATACTATTGTAATATTTTGCTGTACTATTTTATAAGAATAAAGAAAAAAACTTAAACTATAATAATAATAAATAAATAATATTAATTAATAATATTGTGATATTTTAAACTAAAATAAGAGTATATAGGATTAATATTATTATAAGTTTATTTAACAGTACAACTGAAAAATTGCACAAAAAAGATTAATATAAATAAAAAGATTAAAATTCTATTGTGATTTCACTGTAAAATAAAATATTTAATAAAAATTTTATAATTTTATTTTACAACAACTAAAACAACAACAACAACATGAATAATAAAATAAATATTAAAATATTAAATAATATTATTGTGATATTTTACTTTTAAAAGAAAACAAATAAAAAGTATTATTATTATTATTATTATATTATTTTACAGTACAACTAAAAAAAAAACTACAAAACTAATATTTTTCTGTTTATCAAGGCCAGCGAAACGAGACCGGATCATGAGCTGTATGAGTTTAAATAAACACAGTGCCACATAAAACATGCTCTGTGTTTAGATTTAATAAACTTCCCAGCCTTTGTGAACTGATAATCACGGTTTTATGTTGCACAACCTGATTTAATGCTTGAGGTTTTCACATCACTTATAACATTCACATATACATGTACTATATAATATAGATTTATATAAACCATTTAATCAGAAGCTGTATGACTATCCAAAGAAGGTGTGTAAGTATCAATGATCAAACCAGATTAATCATCAAATAACTGCTTCGAACATGTTGAAGAATGAAAGCGCGAATGATCTCATGAGGGTTACAGGATGAGGAGGGAAAATATGGCGAAGTAAGAGCGTGAGAGCGCTGCGTGTTATTTATAGACGGAGATACTTTATTCAGGAGAGCAGCTTTGTGCCGTCTCCATTTCTCGGGTTTATTGGAATCTCTGCAGAGGATTCGCTCGCTCTTTGTTTCTCTCTCGCTGACACGGACTCTGATCTGGCACACGGCGTCCAAAAATAACCTGTGTTTGTGTGAGGCTCAGGTGGAGACGCACACGCGTGGAGCCGTTCTGCAGGAGAACAAGCATCGCTCTGTGTGTGTGTGTGTGAGAGAGAGAGAGAGAGAGAGAGAGAGAGAGAGAGAGAGAGAGAGAGAGAGAGTGTGTGTGTGTGTGTGTGTGTGTGTGTGCAACAGAGAGACAGTGTGAGTGTGAGTATGTGTGAGTGTGAGAATGTGTGTGTGTGTGTGAGTGTCTGTGTGTGTGTGTGTGTGAGTGTGACAGTATGAGTATGTGTGAGCGTAAGAGTGTGTGAGTGTGTGTGTGTGACAGAGAGACAGTGTGAGTGTGAGTATGTGTGAGTGTGAGAATGTGTTTGTGAGTGTCTGTGTGTGTGTGTGTGTGAGTGTGACAGTGAGAGTTTGAGTATGTGTGAGTGTAAGAGTGTGTGTGAGTGTGTGTGTGTGTGTGACAGAGACAGTGTGAGTGTGAGTATGTGCAAGTGTGAGAATGTGTGTGAGTGTGTGTGTGCGAGTGTGTGCAAATGTGTGCGAGAGTGTGTGCGAGAGTGTGACAGAGAGACAGTGTGAGTATGTGCGAGTGTGAGAATGTGTGTGAGTGTGTGTGTGTGTGTGTGCGAGTGTGTGACAGAGAGACACAGTGTGAGTATGTGCGAGTATGAGAATGTGTGTCTGTGTGCGAGTGTGTGTGAGTGTGACAGTGAGTGTATGTGCAAGTGTGTAAGTGTGCATGTGCGATAGTGTGACAGTGTGAGTGTGAGTGTAGTTTCAGTATGTGTGAGTGTGAGTGTGAGTGAGTGTGTGTGCAAGAGTGTGACAGTATGAGTATGTGTGAGTGTGAGTGTGTGTGCGAAAGTGTGTGTTTGTGTGTGAGAGTGTGACCGTGACAGTGTGTGTCTGTGTGCGACAGTGTGTGAGCGTGCAAGTGTGTGTCTGTGTGCGACAGTGTGTGACCGTGACAGTGTGTGTCTGTGTGCGACAGTGTGTGAGCGTGCAAGTGTGTGTGAGAGTGTGGCAGTGTGAGTGTGAGTATGTGTGAGTGTGAGAGTGTGTGCGAAAGTGTGTGTGTGTGTGTGTGAGTGTGACAGTGAGAGTATGTGAGTGTGTGTGTCTGTGTGCGAGTGTGTGACCGTGCAAGTGTGTGTGTCTGCGTGCGAGAGTGCACGTGTGTGTGAGAGTGTGTGAGACAGTGTGTGAGAGAGTGTGCGAGAGTGTGTGCGAGAGTGTGACAGTGTCAGTGTGAGTATGTGTGTGTGTGTGAGAGTGTGAGCGGAAGTGTGTGTGTGTGTGTGTGTGTGTGTGTGTGTTTTAGGTCATAGCCGGGCCGGTGTCCGACTACTTCTCAGAATTACCGACCCGAGCCAGTCTTTTTTTTTTTCTTCTCCCAAAACAGCTTATACTACGGTTTCAGATATTCAGTAGCACACAGTGCTCACACTTTCTCTCTTGTTCGTCATCGTTAACACTTCCGTCTAATACAGATAGAAGTCTGTCTAATAATCAGATAGAACGGTTAAACAAAGGAATTTATATATACAGAAAGTATTATAATGAGTGTTCTCCGTGTGATGGTCAGTCTGTGTGAATTAAATGCTTTAAATTTTCTAATTATGCTGCACTTTATGTATTTGCCCACTGTCATATTCATATCATTATCTCTGTGTGCAAAATGAGATTTATTTTAAAAATATGATTCCCTAATGGACACAAACTTCCCAGAATACTGAGTGCTGTTTGTCACAGTGTTCACCTACTTTTTAATATATATTTATTAAATATTTAATTATTTGTAAAAAATACTTTATTCATCTAAAGTGTTTATTTTTCACGTTTATTTTTTATTCTATCATCAAATTTCTTAAATATTATTATTATTTTTTTTTTTATTATACTGGCTTTATATCAGCCCCCCTCCAACATATCGGCATCTGCAGTAAAAAAATAAAAAATAAAATAATATTGGTCGACCACTATTGAATATGCAGTCATTTTTTCTCACAGAGTTAGGAGTTATTCATCATTCATAACTGCAAAGGGTCTACTTTTATTAGTCTGCACTCTCAAGATCCACAAAACATTGTGCTTTTATGAAATAAAGAAAACAAACCGGGCCGGGCTAAAATGCAGGGCTCTACAAAATATATCAGCGTATAATTTTGTCAAACACCCCTAGATCCAAGACACTGAAAACACTAGCATATGAGCTGTGTGCGTGTAAACAAACATAGTGCAACGCTACACTAAAAAACAATCATATTTAATTCAATAATAGCCGTTGTGATTTAATAATCATATTCATGCCTACCACTATTGTTTCATTTTGCTTTATCGTGCTTAATAATATTTCGTCAATTTCCTACTGTACGTCATTTTTGATTAGTAATATGCATTGCTAAGAACGTAATTTGGACAACTTTAATGATTAATTTTTTTTTGCTCCCTCAGGATTCCTGATTTTCTAATAGTTGCATCTCAGTCAAATATTGTCCTCCGAACAAACCACACATCAATGGAGAGATGATTTATTCAGCTTTCAGATGATGCATACACCTCAATTTCGACGAATGGACCCTTATGACTGATGGTTTTGTGCTCCAGGGTCACATATGATGCGATAGCTAGAACATCTAGATATTAAATGACACATTTCTGAAGAAAGTTCCCCTGCTATGCCTCCTCCTGATGTCCTGCGTGTTCTGATCTCCTCCGCTCTGACATGAATGATGCCTCGCTCATGTGGCGATCCGCCCCCGGCGCGCGGGACGAGGACGCAAGGACACGGTGGAAGGGAATTCCTCATTACCTCAGCAGACTCTCAGCCTCTCTCTCGCTGATAGAGATCGCACACGCATGAGCAACTGACCCACACCGAAGCCTGTTGTTCACGCGGCTAACATCAACATGCATGTAAAGTATGGATCCTGGTATCATCCAGGTGAATCGATTGCATAACATTCCCCTCCATCGGCTTCATCTGACGTCAGTGAATGATGTCAAAACCCAGAAAGCTGCGGTTGTGTGTCACTTCTGAATGCAGACACATAGACATGCCAATGCCTTACACAAACTTCAGCACATCTCTTCTAAACTCTCAGACCCATTTTCTCCCGTCTCGTACAGAGTCACACAGCTTCAGACTACATATCCCATAATGCACCTGAGGGTTTAGTCATAAGTACAACGCTTTGAGTGTGATTTTAAGATCACTGTGAAAAACGAGATGAATTCAAGATGCAACAGTTTTCACAAGCGTGCACACGCGTGCTCATGCACCACACACACGGCTTACTGTATCTGCAGGTTTATCGCTGATCTCCGCGCATCCTTCGCTGCTTGCGGCTCTGAGGCAGCATTTCAGTCCACGCTAACAGAGAACAGACTGATCTCCACCTCTCCGCTTAGATTCCTCCCTCGCCTCGTTCCTGACGCCCCCTGCTTTTTCTGAATGAAGCACAGCTGCTCTCTCACTCCGAGCATGCGCTCATTTACTCATCCTCCCTCCAATCTCCGTCACTCATTCGCTCTCAGACTGACTGCATTGATGAGAAACTCAACGCTTATGAAAACACCGTGCTACAGACAAAAGCACACAAACTGATGGGACTCTTTCAGATTAAAGGTTAAAATAATTTATTTGCATTAGACAAAATATGTTCTGGCTGCAAAACTAGTTCCTGTTGTGTTAAAAATGTAACTATAAATGTACAAATATTCCATGTCCCTCTTAATTAATATGAGTGCTTAAAAATGCATGCATGGAATTATAATAATATTTTAAACTGGTGTTATTTTAGTGTTATTTTTATTTTAATTCATAAAATGTTATTTTTTGTGTTTTTGTCTTTTTATTTACTTTATTAAAATGCCTATAACCTTCTTTTTTCAGTTTTAAATTTAGTATCAAGTAAAACGTAATGCTTCCTTAGGAAAAACTTAATTAATAATAGGTTTTAATTCCAGTTAACATTTATTTTAAGAAACCAAAAACGTTTTTTATGATTCTAGCTTTAGTTTTAATGAACTATATAATATCCCTGTTTGCATCTGATATTTAAAGAGTCAGCTGATACTTAGTGTTCATCTATTTCAACTCCCTGTTTTCGACCCTTTTGTGCTGATTCCACACAAATAATTAAAACTTTCTCTTATTTAATGCTAAAGTTCTCTGGAGGCGTCACACTGCAGAACTGAAAACATGAACAGTAATGAAATATTACAAACCGTGCTAACAGAAGGATGTAAAAATCTTCCAAGGATCCCCATGAGAAGCTTGACCCAAATAACCCCAAAAAAACAAAACATCAGAGCGATAGTAAAGTTAAAATTCATACTATTTATCTTCTCCCTGAATAACACAAGTGGTTTACTGGTGCATACTGAAGGAAACTCAATCGCACACTTGAGTGCTGCTGAGGTTGTTAACAAGAACATGTGTTGAGCGCAATAAACTGGTTTGCATACATTTGGATTCCGGTCTAAAATTCTGGATGAAACAGAAAGACCAGGAACAGGAGAACAAGACCTGAACTAATCACATAGCTACACTACAGCTGACTGCAAACCTACTGATGTTAAAGAAAAAGCACTTCTGTCTTGATTTACCGATGAGCCCAAGACCTTCTGAAGTGTGCTGAGAGCCGTGTCCGGTCACCTCCTGACGTCCAAGTGAAATCTGTGTAGTAAAGCAAGGACTGTGACCGTAGGTCAGAGAACCCCAGATCAATAGAAACTGGAGATGTGTGTTTGTGCTGTCAGTTTCTGTAGCTTTTACTGTCCATCTCCAGCAACAGGACAGACACTCGCCTCGTCCCGTCATCATTTACTCATCCTCACGTCACTACAAACCCACGTGAAAACAGCGGTGTGTATCACAGCAAAGGCAACGAATCATGTGAATTACGAGCGGAGGACGAGACGAAAATCTCTTACATTAATTCTGATCATAACTCGTCTTGAAAAACTAAGACAGTTTGACGGTGATCATAGGATAAGTCACAATGCAAGGGTTATAGGGATCTATTAGGGTTTTCAAAATTAGTCTCAAACGACAAAATCATTTCATGGACAAACATGAAAGTTTTTGTATTTTAGTTCCTCTCACTCCACAACAAATCCTTTAAACTTAACCATATTCAGAACAAGAATGAATAATAGAAAACGTATAACAAACTAATAACAGTGGGATTCATTAGAAACTATTTCTATAGAGATAGAAATAAACGTTTGCTCATGTAATGCACTCATTCAACAGGAATACAAACACACTGAAAACATGATGCAGATGATTTACCATTTTCACTCAAGAAGTGCTTGTAAACGTCTCAATGAATTACAAATAAATGGTAATAACATGCAATTTTGTAGAAAGACTGAAATATGTTTTCTCGGAGTAACTGCATTGCATATATTATAAAGCGAATACATTGCATGTTTTTTACATTTTAAATGTATCATCTGTTGTGGTCTGCAACTAACTGAAAACGTAACTTTATTTCAAGGCCTAGTGTCTGAAAGCATGTAGTTTTGCAAACACAAAACTGTCTGTCCCTTCTGAAGGCAGACAGCTGACGGTGATCCTCCGTAAGAGCAGCGATTCTCAACGCCATCCAGCAAACATTAATAATTCACAAGCAGAAATCCACAGGGAAGCGGCGGGGAGGTGGTCGTGCCGAAAACACAAAATGAGGACAGGAACCACAGAACAAGATGAGAAGAAGAAGTGGGAATTAGAGGGAGAAAGGCGTGAGAGAGGAAGGAGAATCTAAAGCGATGAGCGAGAGAGCGAGCGAGAGGAAGGAGGCACAGCACATGCTCCATGCTCCAGCAGGAGGCTATAAATAGCTCTTCAAATCTCCCAAGAAAAAAAAAACAGCTCTGCTGCAAACCCAACACAAGATGATCCGAAACCACACACACACACACACACACACACTCAGGATCCGGAGCAAACGGCACGGTCAGGTTCACAAACGGCTCCTGATTAATATTACAGCAGCCCTTCCAGCTAAATATGAGCGAACACCCGCCATCTCATATGTGGGAGGACTGCGCCTTCAAAGCGCATTACAGTCCGCAGCACAGATGCATCCTAACGTGTTTGAATTAAAGCACAACTCTAGAAACACACCTCGAGATCCGGCTGATTATTGAAAGATGAAGCCCATGAGGCCGTGTCATCAATCAGACTTCACATGCATGTGCATATAACTACTAATCAATCAAGACCTGGTTACTTTCCAGTCAACAAGCAAACTGTGTTAACGCTAAAATACAGATGCAGCAGAGATGTGCATTTTCAACAGGTATGATGGGACTGATAACACTGCTAAACATGCTTTTCCCAACAACAAGACAGAGAACGCAGACTTCACTACATGATCTCCAGGAATAAATCCTCAGAACAGATCAAAATGTGTCGATTGCTCTTCATTTGTACCGAAATAATTCACATTTACTTCTGTAGTGCTTTAGATACAGATTCAAGCTTTGAAATAATAAACAGGAGAATGATATTGCATAATGAATCAATTATGAAACATTCAATATCAGTGGAAAAGCAGCTTTACGGAAGACAATCGAGTCGTTGTTCAGATCAATAGAGTTCAATATTGAGTTAGTTCAGTTCAATAACAGTGTTGATGTTGAGAAGTTAGTGTTATTCAGTTCTAATTTCATTCTCATCTGTCTGTCAATGCAGCTGAATTGATGATAACAATGAATGTTAATTGTCTTTCAAGTCAATCAGGAATATTAGTGTGATCATACGACTTCTGAAACACATTCTTGCCTATTTTTGGGGAATATTATTAAAGCCAAAACTTACAGAAGATACGGTCAACACCAAATATCCATTAGAAGCCTCTCACTCATTGACAAACATTCACCATGCTATCGAAAATAACATTTGGTCAAATAAACGCCATTTCCACAATGTAAAATACATGCAATATGCATTAAATTGTTATTTATGTGCATGTAATGCATTATTTTGTGGGGAAGCATTTGAGATTTTTAAAGTTTGTTGCATGCCTAATTCAGAAACTTTGGTATCCAAATTAATTCTGAGTTTTCCAGGCATAAAAACAATTTATAAAATACATCCAGTGTTTTTAGTGCTGTTAGTTATCTTTATGAATAAGCATTGCAACAAATAGAAACACTTCACACAACAGTAGAACGAAATAAAATGCTGAATTTAACAGTATTTTCTCATGATCTTTTAATTGTGACATTTCAGCACACACACAATAATGAGAATTTCACTGATTATTACTATAACAATCCAAAAACTATTTGGATGAAACGGTTGTGTTAGGAAAAGGAGCAGCAGAATTCATCCTCAGCGAACACAAACGCTGATAATTAAGTGTTTCTGCACTCCTGAATAATTCAGCAGATTGATTTTCCCATTTCTGCACTTGTTTACTAAAACAACTACCCCTATCTACTGTATTAGGGACAAAAGGAACAGAGCGTCTCGACCACAACGCTTGGACGTCGCCTCTCAGGACAATCTCCGTTTATATGATACTGACAATCACAAACACACTCGAGACTCTTCCAGGAGCTTTAAAGCAATGCCAATCATATCTTTCTGTCATGCAAAGCCAAACACAAACCTCAAACCTCAATCGAAGAGGCCGATCAGAGTGATATCAGATCTATTCTCTTCTAGAGAAACTCCTTTCATCAAGAACACATGGACACGGATCGAGAGTGATTGACAGTTGAGTGCTGACTGAAGCTCAAAACACCTTTAAACACAACACACCTGATCTGAGATCATAACCTCTTCTAATAACATAGTGTGTATCTTCAGCTTTTCATGGGGCAAAACCATGTAAATATCACAAAGTAGGGTACTAGGGTCAGTCTTTCAAACAACACTGTGATCTGACAAACCTGATTACTGAAGCTGTGGGTGCAAAAATGTTAAAAAGCAGTGTTGTTCTACTCTATTTCTGCCGTGACGGGATCTAAAGCATCTCAAGACTTCTCCAGAAGTCCATCATGAACATTTTGAACCCGCTGAACATGGTTTTCTTCTTTCATGCAAATCCAAACACAGAACTCTACATGCAGACGTCATGCACAATGCAACTTCTTGAACAAGAATTTCCTCAAGACCCCGCTTACACTCTTAAAAATAAATGTTCTTTATTGGCATTGGATGCATCCATGAAGAACATTTCCACTGCACAGAAAAAAGAAAATAATTTACAGTGGGAAAATAATATTAAGCCAAGTGCGCACTACAAGACTGAAGACCGCTGCATTGTGCACAATTACACACAAGTTTCTGTACCTTGTATTGTAATATTTCAGGATGAGGCCCTGACTCAACAAACCATGATATTACCACATGTACCATGGTGCTTCAGAGGTAAAGTGTTACGGTCGTGGTTACATCCAAATCAAAACATGGCATTATCACAGTACTTTATATGACCTAGTAAATACTAACAACATAGTGACCATTACACTTTAAATCAAGCTCAAAATAAGTATTAAGGCCCGTTCACACCAGAAACGATAACGTTCTGTTTATTAGTCTGTCGCTTTAAATGCTCGAGCTCGATGATTCTCATTGGCTGCCAATCAGTGTTGCCAAGTCTGCGGTTTTCCCGCGGATTCGGGTTACTTTAACACCGTTGCCGCAGGTTATTCTTCAGGTCCGCGAGTTGAAGCGACATCACGAACCTGCTATTTAGTTTCTGGAAGGCGTATTTTAACAGAAACGTGTATTTTACCTCCAGAACACGATTTTTAACTGGGGACCCCTTGTAAACACGACTGGGCTATTTCTGGGCTTGTTTCGAGAAGCGATTAAATGTTTTTTTGTGCAAACCTGGCAACCCTGATGTCAATGTTTTCACACTTAATTTGCCGAAAAAACAACAAACAAACGTGCTAAGAAACGTCATTTCCACTTCAAAACACCACGCTCATTAAAATAAAATTATTCTACTTATCGTTCTCGGAGCTTTAAACGAAATAACTGTTCTGATGAGCAGAGGTTTTAATAATAAACGATCAATTTAAAACGCGACGAATCGAAAACGACGCTGCCGTTCAGAATAACGTTAGATCAATCAGAACGGCACCGTTCTCCTCAGAATCAGAGTAACGTTAGTAACACTTTGTGCGAAGAATTACCCGTTATCCTTTCACTGGCGACTTTACCAGAGACACACACATCGATACCTGTTCCATTTAAAGCGTTAAACGCGACACTTACCCGTTAATCCCTCACGTTCAGCCAACACGACGAAACAGCGCTGGTCCTCGCTGAAGCTCGGCGTTCTGTGGCGTTTTTGTAGCGTCTCCGGTGATTTGGAGTCAATATTTACCTCACAGCAAGGGTTAATTAATTAGCCTGTGGCGGCTAAGCGAACGCCAGCTAAATCGAAATGACAATCGGCCGCCTCACGAGCTCGTGCGGGCATCGCCACCGCTCAGGATGGGTTAGGTGAACATGTTTAGAGTCATAACCCTCCGGTAGCCGAGAAACGACAGCCCGCCGCCGCTTAAAGCCGTTAAATCGCGGCCGAGCACGAGTTCGCGGCGACTGTCAGCAGCGCGCAGTGATCAAACCGGAGCTCGAGTGGGCGGGGCCGTGACGTCAGAGGTAAACCTCACAAAAAGACCCCGACACAAAAACTCGGAGTTTGGGAGTTTCGCATCTGAGAGCAGTGTGGGTTCTGATCCGCGTTCTTGTGTGTTCAGGAGCAGCGAATGAAGGAATTAAAGAACGGGAACGCGCTCAAACAAGAACGCTGTCTCTTTCTGCGCTTTACGTCACTGTTCCATGTGTTTGTGCTTACAGGAAACAGAGGATGGCGCTGTCGGATGAATATGCAAACAAGGGTTTAAAAATAGGCGATTGATTGCATCTGATTATATTTTATGGATATTGTAATGCCTTGTTGCAATTTATTTTGTAAGAGTTAAACTGTAACAACCAATGATATATTCAACGTCATCAACATAAATCTCTATCTCCCTCTTTCTCTCTCTCTCTCTCTCTCTCTCTCTCTCTCTCTCTCTCTCTCTCTCTCTCTCTCTCTCTCTCTATATATATATATATATATATATATATATATATATATACATATATATATGCAAAACTGAATTACTGATTACTTAAGTAATTAGATTAAATTACATATTAAAATACTAATAATCAGACTACAATTAGCCTACTCTTTTATTGATTAAATTATTATATATTATTCACACAATAGCAATAGATTATTCAGAATTTATTGATCAAAAATAAAAACATTGCATTAAATACACCTTAAAGTTTATTTGAATTGTCACTCAGTAGGTTATTTAACCCAGAGACTTTTTATATATTTCTATTTTAATAATTCAGTATCAGATTTGGATGTTTACGTTTCTCTGAAGTTGGTTAATGGTCACATGACATGCAGGAAAACAAATGTAAAATTTTTTAGTAAATGTATTTTTTGATTGATGTTATTTTAAATTTATTTATTTTAATTGTCGATTTTTATGATTTAATTAATTATTTGCTTTTCATTAAACTCACGAACGCCCTGCAGTTCCTTTATGAACTCCAGTTTGGGAAATCTTTATAATGTAATGTTTAATGCATTTCATGTTTTTTTGTTTTTGTTTTGTTTTTTGCATTTTAAAATAAATTTCTTACAAAATGGTCTTATTTAAATCAATATGATAAACTAATCAGATCGAAAGTAATCAAAAAGTAATCTGATTATATTTCATAAAATGTTTAAAGGGGTCATATGATGCATTTTCAATTGTTCCTTTCTCTTTGGAGTGTTACAAGCTCTTGGTGCATGAAGAAGATCTGTAAAGTTACAAAGACTAAAGTCTCAAATCCAAAGAGATATTCTTTATAACTGTACGTTTCTCATGTATGACTGAGATTAAGCTTTTTATGTGTGTGTGATTTCATGTTTAAATGAATATTTATTAATCTATTCTTGTGTTTTTATTCTGTATCTGTCAATGTTGTCTGTATACATTATAAAAATAGTCTTTTAATTATTGGCTGATAACTCAAGACTACACAAAAACTTGGAATTGCATGTTTGTGTGATTGAATGTTGCTCTGCACTCAACTGAACATCATTTTGATACACAACCCTCATCATACTGTATTTATCAAAGGTTATCATAAATTTTAAGCTTCAGCTGCATTTATGGTTGTACTCAGTGCTTCAAAATGCTGGTCAAATTAAGTGATAACCATTTAGCATTAAAAATAGGCTTACCCCTTATTAGTTTTAGTAAGAATGTAATCATTCAGTTTGAGCTCAGGATGTTCTGGGTTCATTCTGACTCTGTTGAACCCAAACTGTAACAAGTCACATGTTGCAATAAACATCTTCATCAAGATCTTCGACGTCCTCACCCCTTTTTTAATGACAACATAAAAACAACACTGGTCTACAGTGTACAGGAAAAGGCATAGCTCACAAAAATGTAGGAAAGGTATACTTTTAAATACATATTTTTATAAATATTTTATTTGACTTGCTGTAGTAATTTGGCAATTAATCCCATTAATTTTCCTTGGCCAGAATTCTGATTTTTACAGATAAATATGAATAAAAAGTGTACTTTTAAGACACTTTTGTCTTACTATAAAGACATTTCCACTTAATGAATGCATTGATAAACCTCAAAACACAGAAATTTATGGAGGGAGATGCTATCAAATTTAAACTGTATACACACACACACACACACACACACAATTTGGAATATAGTGATTATCCTGGCACGGTGTATTTGGTTAATGTGCAAAGCAAAAAATATTTTGTTTATGTTTTAATACACAAGTTGCTAGTAAATTTCAAAAACAGTTAAACAGTTTCATAAAACATTAAATTAAACATGAAATTCTGAAGGAAAAAAACCAATACACTATTTTCTTTCAAAAAGTACTCCAATACATTTTCATAACTGTTTAATGTGTCTACTGGCTACTGAACAAAGTAAAATAAAACAATATTCTGTTTATATTTTCACAAAACATCTTTTATTTTTAACATTTTATGCTCTTAGTATTGTACACATTCTGAAATGGTGTATATTGGCTACTGTACAAAGTACAGTAAATAAAAATAGTTGTATTTATACTTTATAATATCAGAATCAGAATGATCTTTATTGCAAGCTATGTTCACACATACGAGGAATTTGTTTTTGTGATAGAAGCAGTAAAACCGCAGTACAACAGAATGAAAGCGACAGAACATAAAACACATAATAAAAGAATAAAAAATACTAATAAGTAGATAAGGAATGACAATATACAAACTGACAATTGTAGGCAGGTTTATTACAAAATGCAGTTATGTATGTACAGGTATATTATATGCAAAATTTAAGTGTATACTAAGTATGTGTGTTAGATAAATAAGTGTATGTGTATATAAATATAAAGTGTAGTGTGTTCGCAGTTATTATCAGCTGTTCATAAGATGGATTGCCTGAGGGAAGAAACTGGTCCTGTGTCTGGTCGTTCTGGTGCTCAGTGCTCTGTAGCGTCGACCAGATGGACACAGTTCAAAGAGGGAGTGTGCTGGATGTGAGGGGTCCAGAGTGATTTTAACAGCCCTTCTGCTCACTCTGGATAAGTACAGTTCTTGAATAGAAGGGAGGGTTGTACCGATGATTCGCTCAGCAGTCCGGACTACTCTCTGTAGTCTTCTGAGGTCAGATTTAGAAGCTGAGCTGAACCAGACAGTTACTGAAGTGCAGAGGATGGATTCGATGATGGTGGAGTAGAACTGTTTCAGCAGCTCCTGTGGCAGGTTAAACTTCCTCAGCTGGCGAAGGAAGTACAACCTCTGCTGGGCCTTTTTCACAATGGAGTCAATGTGAATGTCCCACTTCAGGTCCTGAGAGATAGTGGTGCACAGGAACCTGAATGACTCCACTGCAGTCACAGTGCTGTTCATGTTGGTGAGTGGGGGGAGAGCAGGGGGGTTTCTCCTGAAGTCCACGATCATCTCCACTGTTTTGAGCGTGTTAAGCTCCAGGTTGTTGAGACTGCACCAGACAGCCAGCTCTTTTACCTCCTGTCTGTAAGCAGACTCGTCACCGTCCTGAATGAGGCCGATGAGTGTGGTGTCGTCTGCAAACTTCAGGAGCTTGACAGAGGGGTCCTTTGATGTGCAATCGTTGGTGTACAGGGAGAAGAGCAGCGGGGAGAGGACGCAGCCCTGGGGGATGCCAGTGTTGGTTATACGGGTGCTTGATGTGTATTTTCCCAGCCTCACTAGCTGCTGCCTGTCTGTCAGGAAGCTGTTGATCCACTGACAGATGGAGGTGGGCATGGAGAGCTGATTTAGTTTGGGCAGGAGGAGGTTTGGGATGATCGTGTTGAAGGCCGAGCTGAAGTCCACAAACAGGATCCTCACATAAGTCCCCGGTCTGTCTAGGTGTTGCAGAACATAATGCAGTCCAATGTTTACTGCATCGTCCACAGACCTGTTTACTCTGTAGGCAAACTGAAGAGGATCCAGCAAGGGTCCAGGGATGTCCTTCAGGTGGGCCAGCACCAGTTTTTCAAATGACTTCATAACTACAGACGTTAGAGCCACAGGCCTGTAGTCATTTAGTCCTGTAATTTTGGGTTTCTTTGGGATGGGGATGATGGTGAAGCGTTTGAAGCATGAAGGGACTTCGCACAGCTCCAGCGATCTGTTGAAGATCTGTGTGAAGATGGGAGACAGCTGGTCAGCACAGGTTTATAGCCTGTATATATTGTTTAGCCTGTTTATACAAGACATTGTCCCCCTTCCTGTAAGCATCTTCTTTGGTCTGACGGAGCTGTCTGAGTTTCGCAGTGAACCACGGTTTGTCATTGTTGTAATTTAGTTGAGTCCTGGTAGGAATGCATATATCCTCACAGTTTTAGCAGCTTCAAAAACACTCCAATCAGTGAGGTCAAAACAAGATTGTAAATCCTGCTCTGTTTCGCTGGTCGATCTCTTCACAGTCTTTACTACAGGTTTAGCTGATTTTAGTTTCCTCCTGTAGGACGGTATAAGATGAACCAGAAGGTGATCAGAATGTCCCAAAGCTGCCCATAGAACAGAGTGAAATGCATCCTTTATTGTGGTGTAACAGTGATCCAATATATTACTGTCTCTGGTGGGACATGTAGGATGCTGTCTGTATTTTGGCAGTTCACGGGACAGATTGGCTTTATTAAAGTGCCCAAGAATGATTAAAACAGAGTCCGGGTGTTGTTGTTCTGTCTCTGTGATCTGATCAGTGAGTTTCTGTAAAGCTGAGCTCACATGCGCTTGAGGAGGGATGTAAACACTGACCAGAATGAAGGAGTGAAACTCCCGCGGCGAATAGAACAGCTTGCAGTTGACAAACAGCATTTCTAGATCAGGGGTCAAAATTGGTCTTTGGTGGTGGCTGACCGACATGGTCATCCACACACAGCAAAGAGTACCCTAATACCCACATGATCCACAAGTCCAATATTGACAATAAATGTTACATAAATACAAAGAGTATTTTTTTATCCTATGGGCTAGTTGCATATCTCTGCCATCTTGGATTTCCGGTCTTGCGAGTGTGTGCGTAGATATTTCCGGTTGTGCTTAAAGTCAGTGCAGAAAACTGGAGAAGTCCAAATATTACCTTCTATATGTTTACAGGATTTATAATATCACTTCATATGCAAATAAGATATACACTGCTATTATCACTATACTACAAATGTTAACTGAGCCAGTGGATTTGAAACTTGTGTATGTTTGGGTCCGGTGAATGAATTAAATACACTAGTGTTCACTACTGTTCACGAAATGAAAGTTGAACTCATGGTGTGTATACACAGCTATATAATGTATTTTATCTTACCAAATATGTAAATGTACAAATTACTTATTTCTCGAAAATGTTTACATTATTATTATTATTTTTATATTAAATATTTACCTCGTGAGACGTGGTCTGCGATTTATCTTCAGAAATATCTATTTCTCAATTGTACACATACATCAGTCTGTTTCATTTTCACAACATATTTTATTATTTTACACAGTAAAAAATACGTGACTAATTTTAATATTTTTAATCTGATAATGCAAAACAATAACAATATACATAGACAGATAATGATTTATGCTACAGATCTTTCACAAAACAAATAAAAACACACATGAATGCAAACAGCGATCTTTTATTTAATGCAAACATACCATAATTATATTACGTTTAATTGTACAGTTAGTTATAAATTATGTTATCAAAAAGTTAATAAAACATGCTTTATCAGAAATCTCTGTGAGTCGTTTGAAAGTCAGAAACATTTATCTTACATAACAGAACAAAACCAGCTCTTCGAAAATGAAAAGTATTGCATATTTGAATGGTTTGTGTTTGAAAGAAGAAATCCCTGTGGACCTGACCTGACGCTGATCCGCATAATCAACAGAAGAATAAAGCAATCTCTGCGTTGTATCTTGATGAATTTCCACACAGAGGTACGCAAAATATAGGGAGGATGTTTCCCCATGTTTTTGATATACCACTATCGGCTGTTAAATTTGAAAATCATTAATTATATACATCTAGCCAAGATCCGTGTGCAAGTTTCCATTACAGTCAATGCGAGCGTCGCAAGACCGGAAATAAGTATGCACACACTCGCGTCGCTGAAGCTCACCGGCGCCATCTTGTGCACCTAGCCCATTCATGAAAAAGCAATCACTGTCATCTTTTCTTGCCCTCTGCAAAAAAAAGCTGTGATTTTTCCACGACTGGCTTTCATAGTTAAGAAAGATAAAATCCTTTTTTGATAGACCTGATGAATTATTTTAGTATAATCATATCAATTAAAAACGTAACATTAAAAGGTGTAATAGTGTATTTTTTTTTACCATATAAAATTTTATAAAATTAGCAGCTAGCTATAGCAACAGATCTAGTTTCATCTCACTCCAGTCTAACTTTAAAATAAATTATTTTATAGGTAATTTACTACACATTGTCATAGGCCTATACATCCTGTGGATTATTAAGGCTAAATTTTAATTAACACTCTAGCTAAATGGGGTAAGCACACTTACTTTCTCATTTCAGATGTGTATGTTCTTCTAAGAAGTAATGATTTGTTATACACCGATAAGACATCGCGAAAGATTTGTCAACACACACACACACACACATATTGGGTATAATATGTCGCAGTTCACTTTATTTTGCTATACTCACCTGCATAAATGTATTATAGTGTCATGCACCTACTAGTAAAAATATAAATAAAAAAATATTACTTTGGCCTTCAGGCCTTTGCTCATTACAAGAGCAAAATAAGGCAAATTCAGTGTTCAAGCGTTTTGAGACGTGTATCTCTGCATGAGTTGTTTAAACTGCGATTTGTAGTTGTTCGTTCAGGTGCAGGAGGAAGTTGCCAAATGTTCAGCAGTTCATCCCTGGTGAAACTGTTTGCAGGAATATAACTACAGACAGGACAAACAAAAACAACTGCAGAGCACGTCACGGAGGCAGCCGTCCTGTATCGGCGCCAGAGGATTAATTAAATGAACTTTGGTCCATTTAATTAAAACTCTGGTCCATTCTAATATTTCAAAGCAGAGTCTAGCTTAGATGTCAGACTTGTATTGTTTAAATTTGACATTTAAATCAAAGACAATGTTGAGCTTATCAGTCAAATCAAAAGTTTTAGCAGCACGTGTTGATTTCAGGTTTCCATGAGTGACGTGCCGATCCACTGACTTGGCATGTGTCCTACCTTTTACTTGTTGATTTTTCTTCCAAATTCCAAATAAAGCACACAATGAACTCACACTTCACTGTCACCTTTCTCCTATATAGTGTGACCACGGCAGATCAGCTTGTACCTGTGATGTGATGATGGAATATTTCTTCTCAAACACTCGTTGAGCCCATTGGGTCATCTTGTGGGGTCATTTTCACAATCTTGGGTATTTTTGTGCAACTGATCTGCTGGATCAGCAGTCAGGTCAGTGTCTCTAACAAACTGATGCATTACTGCACTGCACTGGATCAAACTGGATTGGTTTGCCCCCATGTCCTTAAAAAAAAAAAAAAAAAAAAATTGGATGAGGGCAATTAAACCTTGAGCATGCTTATATCACTCAGTCAGAAATGTTACTTTTCAGTTAATATTTAAGATTTGTTTGTAAGCAATATTAAAATAACCATTTTATGCACCATTGTAATCGATATGAGCTTTAATGTGTTGGAATGTAAGAACTGAGATGTAGCAATTCATGCTGTGATTTCTTTATGAGCAGTTTTGGTCTAAACACATATGTCAGCTTCAGCAAACATTTCCTGTAATTAAAGTTCTCAATCTCCCCTAATAAAATATGAAAACACATTTTTCAGTATTTAGTGGCATAACAGTTGTCTGTGAAGCACTTAGGCTGATGTTAGTCTGAAATGATTAAATTTCGACATCTAAATATAACTTGAGAAGCAAACCAAACCAAACCAAAGCATTTGATAGAACATGGTGTTTACTGATGTGGCTAAAAAAGACTCGCTCAAAAAAGAAATAGAAGCAAGAGAGTTAAAGGTTATCAGGACACATTTGGTACAACAAACATTTGTCGAGAATACAAACGATACCATTTTTAAAGAATTCTGTGATTATCACAAGACAAATGGCAGATGATGAACGACAAATAACACTAAACTTTAATACAAAAAGAGGAGAACGTGACAGTTTACAAATGAATTTATAAATGCAACAGTAAGTCATGCACAGAGGACATTCATCATCATCTGAACACTGATGTGTGACCACTAGACGGCGCCTGCGCACTGCGAGCATCCCTTCAATGTCTGCGGGTTCATTAATCATCATCTCTCTGTTAATTAATCACCATCAATCACTTCCTAATGCCCGTGTAGGGATGAAAAAGATTGCATCGATATTCTTCACCGTTGTAGTTCAATACATCAAGTGTTAAATGACCAGACAGTGAATAGTTTGATGCACAAGCTCACTGTCTCTGTAAAAAAAAAATGACATTTTGAATAAATATCACTTAAAAAATGGGCAAATAACGCTGAATTAAACGTGAAATTGTTAAAAGATGTAGTCCAATAAACTTTGCATTATTTACCACTTCCAAGTATCAGCACTATGCTTATAGCCTATATATAAACTCCAAACTATGATAGCAATTCTTTAACTTTTTTTTCTAAAGAAAGAAAGAAAACTAATCTTTAAATCTTAAACTAATCTTTTATTATGTTCGACTTTCACTAAGCAATCCTGAAACTTTGGATTGCATTTTGGTTTAATTGACCTGTTTGGCTAACGTAAGGAACCAAACAACACCCTCCAAACAACAGTGAGTGATGCAGAATGCTCATTTTTTGGCAAAGTAACTCTTTTAATCATCATATATGAACAGATGCAGCACATTTGCGTCAGATTGACCGATCTCGTGTTGTCTTGTGCTCTGTTTGGTTTGGGTGCTCCAGGGTTACAATGCTGGAGGTCATTGGGACAGAGGTGAGAGTCTGGACTTCGCTTGGGCAGCCGTGGCTCGACGTGGCACTGTAAGTGTCGTATGTTTATTTGTTCGCGCTAATGATTAACCCCAGCAGAGCTATATATGCTTCAGAGAGGAGTGTGTATGATGTGCATCCCAGCAGCGCGTTCTCCCTCCCCTCGAGCGCGTGTGCATGTGTGACGGACAGAGCGTCACTGGTGCGTCCTTTAAACGGGTCACAACTTTTGATGGATTACTCCACTTCTGAGTGCTCAGGTGCGGCTCAGTCCTCTCCGTCCACTCGCTAGTGCGCGTCTCCCAAAATCTGTCAAGACTCAAACGAGCGAAAGCAAAGTCAACATGGTCTTAGTGTCGGTCTCGTGGGCGCACCTGTGTGGGCTCGCGTCCGCGGTGCTGCTGTCCACGCTGGTGGTGCTGAGCGCGCTCACGGTGAGTGGAACGAGCGCGGCCGCTACCGGCTGTCCGACGTGCGGTATGCCTGCGATGGAGAAGGGCAGTGAGGAGCGTTACCTGATCGAGATGGCCAAACAGCAGATCCTGAGCAAGCTTCACCTGCAGGAGAGGCCGAACATCACGCAGACGTTACCGCGGGCCGCGCTCATGACGGCGCTGCGCAAGCTCCACGCGGGCCGCGTCAGACAGGACGGAACGCTGGAGCTGGACAATAACGTGCCCTTCTCGCGCACGAGCAACCAGGCGTACGAGATCGTGAGCTTCGCTGATGTCGGTGAGTGTGCATCTAACTTACAGAGAGTTTACAGAAGAAACGGGTGCGTGCGCGCGCACGTGCCTTTACACTAACTAACAGTGAACAGAATGGTTTTAGGAACGATATACACAGAAATACTTTTTTTCTCAAAATTAGCTATACGTTCAAATTTGTTGAAAGGTGAGCAAATCTGACTTGTAAATCTTTTTTTTCCACTGTTCAGTTCCGTGTCTTAAATTGTTAACAAACTACAGCCTACGCTAAACAATGTTATAGGCCTATAAATATTTACAAAGTACATCTCAATTATGGTGGCTCTAAATCGTTAATAAGAGCATCTTTAAACGTTTTTGCGTTCGTTGTAATAAATAATACATATATTGCATGTAAAATGCATGTAAACTAAATATTAAAATGTTCCTATACATCTTTTTTTTTTTTTTTTTTTTACCTTAGTGTGGGCGTGGTCATTTGAATAAGCCAGACTTCCGGTGTCATGGCTTCTTGTTTTAGCGGGACAATTTTTCTTTTTCTTTTTTAAGTTCCATTTTTAAAATTTTTACATGCAAAATTTGTGGATGCACGTGATAAATATTTCGAGAACTTTCTGTTAAATTCTGTAATCTTTAAAGTTTAATAAAATTAAAATTATAAAAACAGCCTTTTGAGTTGCTTGATAATGTAAACAGTTTTTTGTCATCATTCAATTCTAATGTAATAACAATCACACAAACTGGTTTGTAGCACAAATAATTTTACCAAAGAAAAATCTCACTCAATTAAATTTCCTAGTAAATTTACAAAGAATTCTACGTGAATTGTGCATGAAGCATTAAGACAATAATACTATTTTCTTATTTATTTATTTATAAATTTTTTATACAGTGTAGCTATTTACCTACAGTCTCGCACATTCCCAGAAAACGTCTTACTTGTGTGTTGCACTATAAGCACTTCTTCTAAGCATCTGTGTCTGATTTCTCTCCAGATGCTGAGGTTTCTTCCGGCACCGACACCAGTCTGTCGTTCCAGTTCCTCCAGGAGAAAGATCACAGCGTCCAGGTGCTGCAGTCGTCTCTGTGGCTTTACGTGCGTCCGGCTGACACGCCTCATCACGGCAGCCGCGTAAACGCAGAGATCTACCTCTCGGGGACGGCCGGAGCCAATCGCACGCTGCTGCTCCAGAGGAGCGTGGATGTGTCACGAGGCGGATGGCACACGTTCCCGGTCACCAGCGCCCTGCAGGCCTTTCTTGACGGCGGTCAGCGGAGGCTCAGTCTAGAGGTGCACTGTGAAGACGGCGGTCGAAACCTGTGCAGTCGCGAAGCATCAGGCGAATCCTCGCACCAGCCGTTCCTAGTTGCACAGGTGCAGTTGCGTGACGATGCGAACAAACACTTGCTGAGCAAACGCTCGCTGCGATGCGGCGACGACGTGAGCGTGTGCTGCAAGAAAGACTTGTACATCAAGTTCCGTGACTTACAGTGGCAGGACTGGATCATAGCGCCTGAGGGCTACCATATGAACTACTGCATGGGACAGTGTCCACAGCATTTATCCGGCTCGCCCGGCATCGCCTCGTCCTTCCACGCCACCGTCTTCAGTCAACTGAAGGCCAACGGCATCCACACGGCCGTGTCGTCCTGCTGCGTCCCCATCCAGAGACGACCGCTCTCCATGGTCTACTTCAACTCGCAGCACACCATCGTGAAGACCGACGTCCCGGACATGATCGTCGAATCCTGCGGGTGCACGTAAAGAACAATTACAGGAGAGCACAAACCCTAACAGGACACTTCTTTATCAGGAAGATGCGAAATATTCTCTAATCGAGGCTTTCTGTCGAAGCACAGCTGATTGGTTATGGGTTTTATAGATGTTGAAACGCTCAGGGAAATCAAAGCCACTGTAAAAGCCACGCTTTAGGCCTGACTCAGCACGGTTACCCAACATTACCGACAGTAAACATTTAGCTATTGCCACACGTCCCAGAAAAGGCCTGGCAGAAGCTAATGAAAGTGCTGCATTAATATTCCTCTCACATTAGTTCTCAAAGCTTACTTTAGACTGCAAATGCAACTAAATATGCTTTCCTTTCAAACAGATACTTATTATTCTCAATGTTAAAAACTTAAAGGAAGTGTATTATTTATGCAAAAGTGGTACAATAATCTACAAACGGTACGATCATCTACATTGTACATGTTACAGGTGTATTT